>NC_071346.1:7457500-7720000 GCF_027744825.2 Synchiropus splendidus | reverse complement strand
AAGCTACCACACATCAGCTAGCATTAGCCAACACATCCATAACCACTTGTTTCCTGCTAGCATAGCGTAAGGTACCACACATCAGCTAGCATTAGCCAACAGATCCATAGCCACTTGTTATCTGCTAGCATAGCGTAAGCTGCCACACATCAGCTAGCATTAGCCAATGATCCATAGCCACTGGTTCCCTGCTAGCATCGCGTAAGCTACCACACATCAGCTAGCATTAGCCAACAGATCCATAGCCACTTGTTACCTGCTAGTATCGCGTAAGCTACCACACATCAGCTAGCATTAGCCAACAGATCCATAACCACTTGTTTCCTGCTAGCATAGCGTAAGGTACCACACATCAGCTAGCATTAGCCAACAGATCCATAGCCACTTGTTATCTGCTAGCATAGCGTAAGCTGCCACACATCAGCTAGCATTACCCAATTATCCATAGCCACTGGTTCCCTGCTAGCATCGCGTAAGCTACCACACATCAGCTAGCATTAGCCAACAGATCCATAGCCACTAGTTACCTTCTAGCATAGTGTAAGCTGCCACACATCAGCTAGCATTACCCAATGATCCATAGCCACTTGTTACCTGCTAGCATAGCGTAAGCTGCCACACATCAGCTAGCATTACCCAATGATCCATAGCCACTGGTTACCTGCTAGCATCACGTAAGCTACCACACATCAGCTAGCATTAGCCAACACATCCATAACCACTTGTTAGCCTGTAGCATAGCGTAAGCTACCACACATCAGCTGGCATTAGCCAACAGATCCATAACCACTTGTTACCTGCTAGCATAGCGTAAGCTGCCACACATCAGCTAGCATTACCCAATGATCCATAGCCACTGGTTACCTGCTAGCATCGCGTAAGCTACCACACATCAGCTAGCATTAGCCAACAGATCCATAGCCACTTGTTACCTGCTAGCATAGCGTAAGCTACCACACATCAGCTAGCATTAGCCAACAGATCCATAGCCACTTGTTACCTGCTAGTATCGCGTGAGCTACCACACATCAGCTAGCATTAGCCAACACATCCATAGCCACTTGTTACCTGCTAGCATCGCGTAAGCTGCCACACATCAGCTAGCATTAGCCAACACATCCATAGCCACTTGTTACCTGCTAGCATAGCGTAAGGTGCCACACATCAGCTAGCATTACCCAATGATCCATAGCCACTGGTTACCTGCTAGCATCGCGTAAGCTACCACACATCAGCTAGCATTAGCCAACAGATCCATAACCACTTGTTAGCCTGTAGCATAGCGTAAGCTACCACACATCAGCTGGCATTAGCCAACAGATCCATAACCACTTGTTACCTGCTAGCATAGCGTAAGCTGCCACACATCAGCTCGCATTACCCAATGATCCATAGCCACTGGTTTCCTGCTAGCATCGCGTAAGCTACCACACATCAGCTAGCATTAGCCAACAGATCCATAGCCACTTGTTACCTGCTAGCATAGCGTAAGCTACCACACATCAGCTAGCATTAGCCAACAGATCCATAGCCACTTGTTACCTGTTAGCATAGCGTAAGCTACCACACATCAGCTAGCATTAGCCAACAGATCCATAACCACTTGTTACCTGCTAGCATAGCGTAAGCTACCACACATCAGCTAGCATTAGCCAACAGATCCATAACCACTTGTTACTTGCTAGCATAGCGTAAGCTACCACACATCAGCTAGCATTAGCCAACACATCCATAGCCACTTGTTACCTGCTAGCATAGCGTAAGGTGCCACACATCAGCTCGCATTAGCCAATGATCCATAGCCACTGGTTACCTGCTAGCATCGCGTAAGCTACCACACATCAGCTAGCATTAGCCAACAGATCCATAGCCACTTGTTACCTGCTAGCATAGCGTAAGCTACCACACATCAGCTAGCATTAGCCAACAGATCCATAGCCACTTGTTACCTGTTAGCATAGCGTAAGCTACCACACATCAGCTAGCATTAGCCAACAGATCCATAACCACTTGTTACCTGCTAGCATCGCGTAAGCTACCACACATCAGCTAGCATTAGCCAACAGATCCATAACCACTTGTTACCTGCTAGCATCGCGTAAGCTACCACACATCAGCTAGCATTAGCCAACAGATCCATAGCCACTGGTTACCTGCTAGCATCGCGTACACTATCGCACAAAAAATTCAACGAATGTTGCAGTATTATTCATAACGGTCTGTTTTGCATGTGCTTTTATTTTGTTGTCACATTTCTGTTGCATGTATTTTTGTTTTATGTGACAGGTATGTATATATATATAAATCATCCAAGTTAGTTTATCTAACAGATGATGACATGTCGGAAATAATTTAGCAGAAAGACAGCCGTCTGTATGACTGTTGCCTCCTGACTAAAAACAGAGAAGTGTGAGGAGGGGGGACTTGAGTGTGAAAACTCTTCATCAGCTCTTGGAGACTTGAGCTGCTGCGCTGTGGTTGGGTTGTGGTGAAGGGTCCCGCCGTCTCATAATTTCCCCTGCATGACACGCAGCTTCTGCTCTGATCCGGGGGCTGGAACAAGGAAAAGATCTGCGGCTATAAGAGCCGACGGTCACATGGACTGTTCATCAACATCAAGATGAACCTGGCCCCGTCCACCCTGCTTCTGCTCACCTCATGGATGAGCTGTGTCCTCGCAAGTAAGTCGCTTCTATAGGCCGCTTTGGTTCGGCGCAAACCTGAAAAGTCAACATGTTGTTGTTGTTGTGTTCAGCACATGGGCCGGGGAACGGGAACTGCTGCGCTGCATGGTCCAGGCCTCGCAGGCGTTTCACGCAAATTCAGAGTTACTCGATCCAGTCCGAGGGTGTCTGTGATTTCGCATCAGTCGTGTGAGTAAGGCCGACCACTTCAAGCCACAGCGTGAATAAATGCAAACTCTTGATGGTTAAACTCTGTCTGCAGGTTTGTGGCGCTGGATGGGAGCAAGATTTGCGCAGATCCCAAGAGCGCCTGGTCTAAAAAGGTCATGCAAAACATTGACGAAAGAGTGAAGCTCTCAACCTCCAGCCCTGCCACCACAGTGAAGGCGCTGGAAAGGCTTCCAGCTTCCAGCTGGAGAAGCATTCGCCGCTCACCTCGACGGAGGAAGGGAGGCAGGACCTCAAGGAGGAGGCAGGGAAAATGAAGTTTAAACCAGACTGTTTTGTTTCTGTAAACCAGCATCATCTGACCGGACACTGTCAAGAAATGCCTTCAAGCTCACTTCTGCTCAACCACAGCAGAATTTGGATGAAAGCCTCTGTTAAATACAGCTGCAAATATTTGACTTTTTTTTTTTTTCACAATGACAGTGATTGTAAGTTTGCTTTAACAGTCCTTCTGTATCTGCCAAAATGTGACTTCTGCTTTGAATTAAAAAGTGTTGTAAATGATGTGGTGTTAGCTTATTTGTTATTTTAGTGAAAACAAAACAAAAAAATCTATCTATCTATATAAAAGACAAAATGAAGTCTAAAAACAGACTTTAAGGGTCATTATGGTTCTGTATTGTACATTACTTACTATTTAATTGATAAATGACTGCATTTGAATACAATTTGTTTTAAAATATTAAATATAAATCAAGAAATACATGGGTGAAAAAATGTAGCAACACATTTTTAAGTATTTAAACAGTCACGAGTGGAAACTTACAGTAAGTAAATAAGAGTCGACGATATAACTGATTCAGAATTGAATTTTCTATTTTTTTCATTTGCCTTTTGGGGCATTTTTCAACCCTCAAAATAGACTGAAGGAAAATAGACTAAATTACTTTATTAAATTAATAAAATAATGAATTAAATTAACTTTTTGGGGGCCTCTGCCCTTATATAAAGGCAGAGTACAGGCATTTTTGAAGTGTTTTTTCTGTACCAAAACCTGCGATTGCAACAGAAAATGACCACATTTCAATCCAGTCTGAGCAAAGACTCATGAGTGTTTCGAGGAGCCATTTTGCGTGCTCTGAATGGACAAGTTTTGGGATATAAACACTGCAGTACATGCAAAACAAAATGCCTTTTATCGACTATATTGAAGGTGAATGTCATTTGAAGGTGATGCCACTGAACAAGATGAGCCAGCAAGGCGGCTAATGCTGGGGAAGGGAAATGAACTTGTGATTTACATACAACCTTCCGAGTCGGTGGGTGAGACAGATGCAAAGTGAAAATAAGGTTTAACATCCCACGTGGACCAGCTCTCTGCACTGCACGGCTCCTGCTCAGCGTATACTCTCTTAGAATCATTATGAACTCAATAATCTCAATGTTTTCCTCACTTTTTTTATTGTTATTTTACTAAATTATTCATTCTGATATGTAGTTCCAATGTCAAAGGTCATTGAAACTTCTTGTATTTTGGGAAGGTGAACACATACCCTACATCCCCTCTATTTAAGTGAACTTCAACACAAACTGTCACCTCTTGTTACAACGTACCTTTGATCTTTCGTGTCTAAAGCCGACACAATATTTGCAATAGGTGAGAAACGTTTCCACGTTGACCACATGGACTGAACTGAACTCAGTTCATCGGAAAGTCACTGCTGAAGGTTGAAAGTGACCGTTCCACACATAGTGTGAGAACAAAGGCGTCAGGCGCTGCGGTCTCGCTACTTCTTTTAGGAATCCGTACATGCTTTATTCGAAAGATCGTCTTGACTCTTTGTACCACAGCGTCCACATCCTGTGTGTGTCTTTGTGGTGGCAGCACCAACGCAGACACTTCATTCCCCGGAAAATACTCTTATATAAGCAGAAATATTCAACTTCAAAATTTCTCACTACAACGCACACGTTTTCTGGATAAGCTCAATATAAAAGTACATTTTTTTCCGTTCAAGCATGCAATTGAATGTATTTATCATAAGTCAATACATTGTTAAATTTTGTATTTTTATTTCATTTTGTAAAACCTATTATAGCTGTTATAGTTTGAAGCCATACTGTAGTTCAAAACCATCGCTCTGAAACTCTTGTAAAACATTGCTTGGTTTCAGAGAGGTCAGTCGAGGATATACAGGAACTCATTCTGACCCCAAACATTTGAGTTGATCTGGTTTTAACTTGTGATTCTGTGGACTGCTGCATGAGCTTCAGCTGCAGTGAGACCAACTTTTTGTCCACTTCTGTCCACCATAGGTCAAGCTACTCTGCTTGATCTGGTCAGGCTGAAATAAACTAGGAATATGTTTCTTTGAAATGTGACGGTCCGCAGCAGCTCGCACGGTGGATAAACCAATGAAAACCAATGCAAATGAACCTTGACCAGGCTCAACAATTCATGTGGTTGTGGCCCCAAATTCCAGAAACGTATTTCCTGGTGTTGCCAGAATCGCACGTGTCTCCTCAAGATACGCGACTGAGTCATCTACCAGAGACTCGGAGCAGAAATATTTGACTAAATGTCAGCTGGAGGAGACAAATCTGAGGTCATGGTAGGAAGGTGAAGTGGTGAATTCCATCTCCATGGTTTGTGCAGTATATTTTATGTGCTGCACAGATGCACCCACTCAAAATCGAACGTACCCAAATAGATGTGATACCTGTTGAGTCAACAGAGTAGCTGAGTTGGGTGGGAGTGTGCTACCCTGTGGTTTCCTACCTCAAACAGCCCACCCCTCTTCAAACCCACAACTGCACAAGACAGCACTTTCTCTTTCCAGGCCGGTTCTTCTCCACGCCACGTGACGGCTCGTGACATCTCACACACTGTTGCTTCCATCATTACGTCACACTTTTGCAGCACATTTTCTCTGCTCCTAAAATCACTTCCCCTCAGTCGGGGGCTTCAGTTGTAGGATTTCTGTGTCGACCATTTCCACAGTCCTTGTTTCCATCAGTGCTTTTTTATGTACTAAATGTTGATGAAATATTGCTTGATAAGAATGTCAACAGTGTTGTATGATGCTGAGCTGCTTGGTGTGTGGGATTCGATTTTTTTTCCTATAGTATCACTTCATTCTTCTTTTAAGCTTTAACACACAACACACACTTCACCAGAGCTGCAATGTGCTGGTTGCTTGCAGCTTGCACACAGCACCCACCGAGTTTCGTGTGGTAAAATTTACATTGCACATCATATTTCCACTGCTGCAGCCCCTTCATTTTTGTAGTGACACATGGTTTGTGGGTCTTAGTTTATTCCACTGTATTTTTAGTTTTAGTTTCTCCATGTACAGCAGAGGTGTGATAGACCTAATTCAAATGATCTGGTGGGTTGAAGTAAAGTCAAGAGTTTTGGTGATTTACACAGCTCATGAGAAAAGTCCAACTTTCGACTAAGAGATATTTATCCAGGAATTTATTTACTTTTTCGGTTTGTCCGAAGCCTGCTGCTCAACTTGTTACATTTATTTTTAGTGATTCAGGGATGTTCCTGATGAGTCTGCCACCTCTTCAGGACCTGTACGTCTCCAGGACCCAGTTTGTTTGTTGTTGACCCAGACTGTTTGTTCCTCTTCCCTCTGGCAGGAGGCTACGGTCCATCCAGACCAGAACCACCCGTCACAGGAACAGCTTCTTCCCCATAGCTATCAGACTGTTAAATTTGTGATCAGCCTTTATTATTTTATTTTATTTTATTTTATTTTATTTTATTTTATTTTATTTTATTTTATTTTATTAACAGCACTTTATTTCTGAGCACTTTCCTAGTTGGTGAACGCCCACTGACCATGGCAATAAATTCTATCCTGATTCTGATTCTGATTCTCTCTAATAGAACCACCTTAATTTAGAGACTAGATGCTTATAAATCTCTGATCAAGACGACAATATGGTTTTGGTTATTTCCTTTTTTTTTCCTTGAAAAAAAGTAAAGATTAGGCCTTGTGTAAATGCAGTACAGCAAACCGGCCACTAGATGGCAAAATGTCCCATTGGGACAGCGTCCTTATTAATAATATTGAATCTATCAAATATTGATATAGTTTTGCATGATGTGAAGTAGTGTGTTCATACTAGTGTGTATTGTGACGTGTTTGCTGCAACAACGACAGACTAAGGTGAGCGTTTTTGTTTGTTGGTTTTGTTTCCCGATGTATTTATTGTTAATATAAACTTGTGCTCGCTCAGATTCAAGATGTTTACACTGATGGTGGTAGTTTTTTTTTTTTTTTTTTTTTAACCATTTCACATGAATATAATTCAAACGGTGTATTGTTCCACGAAGCCTTTACTTCATGTAATGTTTATTTCGTGTACTTATCTGTCCAGACTTAGCTTGGAAAGCGGTAGATTTTTTTTTTTTTTTTTATTTAATTCTGTCAATTCTGCCAAAAACATCCGGCTCCTTGTGTGCGGGTCAAATTGTGTACAAAGCCGTGGGCACCAAATTCAATGGCCATCGAGACGTGAACACACTTGGCGCATTCCTGCCACCTGGTGGACAGTTACTATACTGACGTGTTCAAGCAGCTTAACCTCTTTTGTTTCACTTTTGCTTTAGAATGTTTTGTCTCTGTCCTGATGGATTTTACGACATCAAAGATACTTCTTGGCCTTGACGTTTTTAGTTTTTAGAATTTTATCTTACATTCCGTGGCTCAGCATGAAAAGCACAGACAGAGAGTCGATTGGAGTCATTTTTTGCGTTGTCTGTACGCATGCATGTTCGGTGGCATCATAATTCACCGATGTAACATATATAAGGTAAAGCAAGCTATTGACATATTTTAAGGACAACATGTTTGGCTTCTATTTAAACATACAGGACCTCTGTCATTTTGGTATTTATTTTCATTTTATTGTGGGTATTTTACAAATAATAATAATATTATTATTAATACATGTTCATGTGATTTTCAGGTCATAAAATTAAACGTTTCAGACCAAATTCATACGCATTATTGGTAAATATACAACCACACCACACTTGGAAATAATGCGGTCTATATAAAAATAGAGCTAAGATTACAGATTTGTTTTAATAAACTGCACGTCAAGTTGTTGTCTCTGCGTGTTTAGACAGCCGCACTTCATCCCGTCTGAGCACAAACAACAAGCGATTTTGCTGGATCTCTCCCTGCGCAGCTGAGTCATCTCCATGTTGGTCCTAGCGACTCATTCGTTTTGGATTATTCTGAGCTCTTGCCACTCGGTGATAGATTTAGAGCTCGTGAGTCATGGGCCGAGGACTTGCCCAGATTTCACCCACTGTGATTCCTCTGTTCAGCCACTTGAGAGTGGTTCCCGCTCGGCTCCGTTTAGTTTCTCAGAAAAACGGTCAAGTCTCAGTGCAGTGTTCTTAGAGGCCTGTTGAGGGCGCTGTTTATCACATTTCAGCGTCACTTTCAGCTCTGTGTGTGTTTGTGCATATATTCTCGGCGTGTCACCAAACTTCTGACTCAATGAACGTGATCATGTGTTTTGACAGGTTAACTCCTGCTAATCCTCCTTTCAAACTCATCTTGTTATCATTGCCACGTCTCCTGCTTTGAAACACACTGATGCTCCACTGCTATTGAAGTCGCTCCTCTTCCCTCAAAGACAGTTAAAACGCTTATATTTGATTGTAAATCCAAAAAAATGACTGCTTGCTTTCAAAATAAAGGCTGGTCAGATGTATCTCCTCTCTTGTTGACCAACATATTTAATCTATTGCCTGTGTTCAGAGACAGACTTTGTTTGCTTTATATCTTTTGACCTCAGTGATCAAAATATTGACAGAGCAAGGTTTATAAAGTTTATAAATAATGTGCACAGCGATATGAAATGCTTGTTTTTGTTAAGTCTGTAGATAGACACCTTTATTGTTATCATTATTATCATTATTATTATTAACAACATACAACAATCATGTCAATGATTCTTACACATTACAAGACACAGCGGTTCACATTAAAAGCAGAATCTTACACTGCTTGCATATATAGTTTGACCTGAGTTTGTTGAAAATACGATTAAGAGGTAGCATGAGATATATTAGTGTGTATTCAGTCAGTATAAAATATTGAGCTAGCTTATGAAGAATGTGCGTATGTTCATTTTTAAGTGTGAAATGAAAATACTGATGTATTTATGAGTAGAATAAAATTACAATTAAATACACAGGAAGAACATTTACACTAGTCGAGACTGTTTTCAATAAAAGCAGTTGAACTTTTAAACTTTTTAGGAAGTGTCTTATTTACCAAAATGTTATATCCATCGCAAACCACAGAAGTTAGCGTTCAGAAAAGTGATCCACAGCTAGTTGAGCGCTGGTGCTCATAGTTTTGTCAAGCAGAAATGGCTGAATTTCTCATTCAATTATTTATATTTTACTAAAAGCCAGGATTACCAAGTTCACCAGGACGATGCATTTCCTTTTCCATTTGAATCGAGTGCCGCCTTTACTTTCCAGGAGCTGTTTTCGTTGCTAAACTTTAACCAGTGAGTTCACTGGCTTGTTGTTAAAAAGCAACTCTTTGTGTCTGCCTTTTTTTTTATTCATGCTGTTCTCTGGAGGCAAGAAAAGAGGGGATGAAGGAGAGGAGGAGGATTGGGTGGGTGAGGGTGCGAGAGAGAGGGTCGCCATTGAGATGTCCACCCACACGAGACCCCCAGTGGTCACCTGCGTGGGTGAGGGCCAAAAAGAAAAGGATCCACACACACACACTGTCGCTGAAAATACAAAAAGTGCTTTCAGAACTGAAAGCGGGTTTGGGATTAAAAACATTTAAAATCAGCAAGATACTTCCTCAAATCACAGAAAAGGGCGTTGTGAGCGCCACTAAGGAGAAGAAGAGTGAGACAGCAGGAGCGCTTTTAAAAGCCTGGCACACACTTCTGAAACACACCCAGATTATCATGATACACGTTTCTACAAACTGCTAATCCCAAATGGCCCAAACCAAACAATGTAACGGCTGAATTTTATTGAAGAGATGGTGGTGAATGTCTTGATGTTTGATTATGTGGAGCAGGCAGACTCTGTCCTTATCGTCTCCTCCTACATCCCATCTGCCCTGTGTGTCCAGAGTGTGGGTGACTGAAGTAGCTGCGGGGGGATGAGGAATTATTGTGGAAATGTCTTAGAAAACTTGTGATATAACAGCCTGAGCCGCACTTGTTCTGTTAGAGTCGACACTGCAGGCCGCGGCGCAGAGCTGGGAGGAGATGAAAAGAGGGGGGAGATGGAAATAGCAGACCTTCTTGACACCAGGAAGAGCCCAGAGGTGTTTGAGTTTGGCAGAGCGAGCGCGGGGCTGGGTTGACTCTGGGGGATGCAGTGAGCCAGTGGAGGTGAAGAGCACCACAGACAGGTGCCTTTTAGGGTGGTCTGTTATCTGGGGAGACAATGGTGTGTTATCCTGTTTGGGGCAAAGCGCTATGGGGGGAGACAGCAACTAGATAAGGAGGACGGGAACAAAGAGAGCTCAGACTGACTGTACTTCAACACATGCACACACAGCAAGGCGGCAGGAGCTTACTCACCCTCCCCCACGAACTTTAAAACTCCCCCGAAGATGCTAAAGTTCACGTCAGCAGAGCCACAGGTGACCACAGTCAACGCTGACAGATGAATGAGCTTCGATTGATCGACCTCTTCTTCTGTGTTGATGTAAGTTCAAGTCAGACAAGCCTTTCAAAGCTCATATTTCTTATTGTCAACCCTCATTTCATCAGCCTCAATTGCCTCATTTTGCTAGTCACAGAGCTGCAAGCAGACGAGCCAAGTGTAGGATTTCCAATGCAATTCTTGATGGTCACATCAATAAAAGTTAATCCAGTTTGGCTGCTGGTTTCTTATGTATTTCAGCCACTCCTACCTTCAGAAATGACTCCAAAAATATGAACTTTATTCCGAGATTCTGCCCCTCCACCCATCTAGAAGAACGTCCTACTAGCTTAAAAATCGTTCACGTGAAAAAACAAAGAGGAATCGGGGGGAAAAATGTGGATGGGATGAAAGTGGCTGTGGGTGTTTCTTTGAATTCTGGAAATAAATAAATGGCTGGAACACAACCGCTGATCACAGGATCAAAGTGGTGCTTGAGCACCAGGTGAAGATGGCGGCAGATGGGAGTAAAATATAAAGCGCTGTGCTGCAATATTGCAGTATTTTTAGTGGCATGGCGTGTCGCTGACTGCTTGGAATCCACGTCAATCTCTGGCCACAAAAATAGAGCACGTCATGCTGTATTAATCTTAAGTCACCTGTTCAAAGACGTCTTGGGGAATTGAACCAGCACCACAGCACCTGTTCACCGGAACAGACTTGCGGAACCCCAGCTAAATTAAATCCCGTCTCTGTTAGCCAATTTCCAACCAAATCCGACGTCCGTTTCGGGATTATTCTGTAACTCCGTTTACATGACCTCCACCTCTCCGTGATGATGAAACATCCGTCTGCCATGTTTTCTGCTGTATTAGCTTTACATAAAGAGCTACGTGTTTGTGTCAGCGGTGCTACGAAAACAAACCTAAGATTTCCTCTCTCCGTTGTTCCTCTCTGCAAATGTAAATTCCGAAGTAACAGATGGACGAGGAGCCCATCTCATCACTGTGACACCATGTTTATGTAACCAGAAAAAAAAAAAAACCCACACATACGCGCTGAAACGCGAGATGCTGATTTCGCCGCTCTTCAAAGTGAGTACATGATGCATGCAGACACTTTTGCCGTTTTGATTACACCTTCTGTTCGCTTTTCCCTTTGTTTATACTGAACCCGCCGTCTGCATAAACATGGCATCGGTGCATGCGCACACGCGTGTTTGCGTGCTCGAGGAATTCGCCAGAGTAGCAGCTGTCATGGCGCGAACTGGGTACCGACGTTGAAACGCCTCTGACATGCTAATGGCGAGAAAAGCGCGCAGAGAATAGCTATTATCGATGATACAGTCCACGGAAAAGGGTTTTTAAATGCTTCATAGGCAGCCAAGCGAAACTCACTCCAGGAATATCTTAACAACCTTTGGGGGAAGATCCTTTCTTCAAGACCCAACACCCTCCCCTTCTCTTCGCCACCACACACCCGCCCAACCAAGCCTTCGCTGGCGTCCTGCTCCTCTACTTCCTTTGTTCGTCTCCCTCGCCGCCCACGCAGCTACCGTCCCTGGAGAGCGACTCCTTCACACATCAGGTTGCTTCGTATACGCTCATGTCATTTATGTGCCGTTGTCAAACGTGTACAGAAGCTGATCAACCTGATCTGTGTGGAGATCTTTTCAATGCAGATGTGTGGGTAGCAGCCATCTGCGGCCTCCTGACTGGAACAAAAGGTGTCGAC
This sequence comes from Synchiropus splendidus, assembly GCF_027744825.2. Lineage (NCBI taxonomy): Eukaryota > Metazoa > Chordata > Actinopteri > Syngnathiformes > Callionymidae > Synchiropus > Synchiropus splendidus. The sequence goes on along the minus strand of NC_071346.1, from coordinate 7,707,757 downwards.
GTGCGGCGAAGGGCCAAACTTCAAGTGAGGGCCCACGGTGGAAACCCCCTCTGGAGATCTCAGAGGAGAGTGGGAAAACCGTCCCGAAGGTCATCAATCAAAACTTCGCTGACACAAATGAGCAGAAACAACGGGCCACTCTGCATCCAAGTCTCCGTGTCACCTTCACCCCGCGTCCAAGTCCCTCCCACCTGCGCTTCGCCCTCATTGGCCTTGGCCATGCGCCGCTCGACACGATTGGTTCGCAGGTCCCCGAGCGAGATGGTGATCCCCATCCCAAACAAGGTCTTTGTGTTTGCGCACTCTGCCGTGGCTGTGTAGGAGAAAGAGACGTTATTATGGTGGATGTCGGAAGAGTGGCAGGTCGGGGCGGGGTTTTCGGGGTTTTTTTTTCACGTCGCAAAGTGCCAGATGCTCTTCCTGGGGCTTTTATGGAGCCTAACAGGGGTTCGAGATGGTTGCGACATAGCAACTGGAAGGACACAAAGCGAGATGGAGACAAAACGAATTATCGATGTCCAAGTTAGAACCCTTGTCGTTGAAGCTGGCTTTGGCGCTGTCTGTATCAGCAGTTGTTTTTAGCTTGAAAGCTCCCAAGCTTGGTCCGTTTCTGAGTAAACATAACATGAGCCAAACCCGAAAACAGTGATTCTTCTGCGTCAGTTTCTCTGATAATTCAGTTCCATTGGTCACATTTTTTTTTCTTTTCTTGACACGGAATTTGTGCGAGGAAATTCAACTCCCTTTGGATTTCAAAGCGACATCAAATGTGTGTTTTTTTTCCTTTTTTAGTTTTTGAAATTAGTCTAATGTAAGTTTCTTTGGCTGAAGTCAGGCAGCTTTGTTACAAACACAATGCAAACCACAAGTGAACTCAACAGGCTGGTGGATATTTGACCTCTTCCATTACATAAACAGGAAATAAATAGCGCCCAGGCATCTGTGTAAATGAAAGTTTCCTTCTCCAGGCTGTGCCTGCACCGTGAGCGATTGTTCTCGCCGATCCTTGAGTAAGCGAGAGCGTAGGAGGACAGGTCATGAGCCTGCTCTTTGTTTGCTCCGCCACGCTTTTTTTTAAGAGAAGCAGGAGTCTTGTGCTTTTTTCTTACCCATCTGCTCCTGAAACTCTTGCATCATCAATTGGAAAAAAAAAATAGACCTCTGCATTTGCTGAATCAATAAAAACAAAACACCTGGCACATTCGTGGGTTTCATCGAATACACTGACTAATTTCCTGACATTTGGGTCGTACTTTTGTTTTTCAAATAATATTTTCATTATTGTTTAATAGACAGTTTAATGAGGTTAGATTTTCCATTGTTTAACTGTTTGGTTTGAGCTTCCTTTTGATGGTATTTTCCGCTTATCCTCGCCAACAGGAGGCACTGTTGTCACACATAGACAAAAGACCCTTCATCATCAGCTGACAACATTTGGGTCAGATCCGAGTTTTCTCTTAGGAGGCCGATGTTAAACCTCATTTAAAATCGAAAAATAAAAAACTATTTGAAGATCAAGTGGCTCACTAAAGTCCAATTCACCTCGAGAGATTCAGTTCAGTGTAATACACGCTTTGTTTTCCTTTTATTTTCTTGACTTCTATACAAACCCAGTTGGAGGAGAACTCCTTCATTCAAGCCACCTTGACCAACTTCCTCTGCCAATATTTGCTTAAACAAACAAGACTTCTGGAGCCTGAAGTGGCCGATCTTTGTGAGCGTGTTGTGTGCAGACAGTTGTGTGCTTGTTAAGGCAGTCATCGGATGGAAAGACCGCCCCACTCTCCGCCGCCTCACACGCTCGCTTCCTCACTCGAGTTCATTCACGCACACTTTTCCCACCGGGATGGATCCTCAGCCTGCGCGCACGGCCAGCGGCAACCACACACGCTTCCACATGGCTTCTCATTTATGGCGAATATTCCCCACTTTTATCTGGATTTTAGCTCTGGTGTCCAGTTCCAGGACGAGGATTTATCCTCCGAATGAAGGTAAGAGGAGAGTCTCCACCTGAGTGTGGAGAAAGACGCGCTCCGGGGATCCGCGATCAAAACAACTCCAAAACCGGAGCGTAGCCTGTTTCGTCGTTTCTATCGGAGTGGACACTGAAACCACTTGACCCGATCGTCACATCATCACATCATTTCGTCTCAACCGTTGGAGACATGATGTGAAATTCAAGCGCACTGTTACGCACAGTGGAGGCGGTTCGCAATGATAGATCGGGTGTTTTTTCCTTTAACGCTTGCATGTTCATAAGTTTCTAAACCGTTTAAACCGACAAATATTTGCGCACATATACAGTCTGGTATCGAGTGGATCATGATTTACAAGCCAAACTGACGTCCGACTCGAACTGACACATTATTTCGGATGAGTTTATTCGTAATGCAAATGGTTCAGTCACCTTTACACCTGTTCCGGAGCACAAGAAATAAACGAGTTTACAAGTTAGTATGTTTTTATAACTGTATAAAGAGTCGAAATTGTATTGGAAAACAGTTGAATTTCAAGAAACGCGTTATTTTGTGAATATAATTCAACAAAAAAATACATATAAAGAATCGCGATGATATTAAGGACGGAAATGTCAAATAAAATGTGAAGGTTTAAGGTTAAAAACTCGCTGCTGGACAATGAACCTACCGTCTGTCTGATCCATGCCACATTTGTTCTATAAATGTTTGAAAGTATGAGCAATTTAATAATTTAATAATTTGAATTTTCACGCTAATCTATCTTTGGATCCAATTTTTGGGAACTATACTCTACATGACCAATGTATGAGTGTCATGTTCTTGCTCTTTGTGTACTTCACTACACAGTAAATCCATGCAGTAATGCGTGAGCAGCTATTTAACTACGTGCTGCTTATGACATCATACCTGCTTATGCCCCACTTGTACTACATTGTACTTACACTATGCAAGTACCAATATTTGAAGCTCAGAGCTGAAGGTTTAAGTCAAGATTTCTGCTCTGAATATTATCCTGTATGACTTTTTATTGCTGATACAAGTTTGATACGCCCCGGTCCAAAGTATAAAAGCAAAAATGTTGGTTGTTTTTCAACCTCAAAACTGTGCTCCAAAGACGTGAGCTCATGGTGAGTGTCGGTGTGTTTGATAGTGACCCTGCTGGACACCAGGACAGTGCCAGGAGAGCTCAAATGGGCAGCCAGTCCGTCAGAAGGAGGGGTGAGTGGGCGCTTTTTCATTTTTTTTGGACACATCTAACCAGCTTCAAATCTCACACACGCAGTCGCAAGTGTGTTGGTTTCAAAACCACGGATTCTGAAATGAGCTGTTGTACACCCAGAGCTAATATGAGCTCCCTGCCATTGTGTTTGGCTCTGGAAACAACCCTCCACCAGCTTGATAGTGGGTGTCATTTTAAGCAACGTCTAATGCTCTACAGTTGCCAGAACGAATCTTGGAAAAACGCTCCCATCCAGCATTATCTTTTTTTCCAAGTGCCTCGTGGCTCCGTTCTTTGTTGGATTTATTGGTGAACTTGACTTCTCCTGCTAGGATCTACTCTCTCCTGCGGGGTTTGATTGACAGGGTCCTGCACTGGGCTGCTCATTACAAACACACATGCGTGTGCACACACACACACCAATACACACATTTGTCCTGGACATAGGTTTGTCCTTGAGATAGAAAGGAACTCAGTATTTCTGAGGACAAAACAACAAAGTGCGAGCGAGTTCTTGAACACGACCACCACCTGCTGTCCCACGGAGGTATTTCAAATGCTACATCACATTGAAATGACGACATAAATATAGAGTAATAATAGCATAACAGTGCACACTGTTATGTATTTGATGGACATACAAAGCTGGGGAATCTCTCCATTCTTAGACATTCAAGACAATTCCAATAATGCAGAAAACTGCAGGTTTAAGACCGACCTCCCGATTCCATAGAAATATTTTCTGCAGCCGCTGCTTCTGGATGTGATGGATGCTAACAAGCTCTGCCCTGCTGACATATTGATTGGTGTTCTACCTACATGAACACAAACGCTCACATGTACACGCTCTGAAAACATGGATGTATCTTAAAGGGACGTGCTTTTACTCTCCTCAGACACCAAAACAACAATACATCTCCATGGCCAACATAGCTGTGAACTGAAGCTGCAATCGTTTATAATATAAAACGGTACTTTAGCCTCTACGCTGGTGTTCCTGTGTGGCTCCTATTCCACACCTGCTTTCTCTCACTCTTTCATTCAGTATCTGCTCTGACTCGAGCAAACATATTATCATTCAGTTGAAAAGTTCGGAGGACTCAACAGTCCTTTGAAGGCTCATGGTACAAGGCGAGCACTTGGCTTGGTGAAGATGGATGATGCCTCACAAATGTGTCTTTTCGAGTCCTTGAAGTCATCGTAACATATTGGATGTGCGACTTTGACTTTTCAGATAAGCCTTTCATTGGTCTATCAAGCTTTGATTTATAAGTACTTCTTCCTTCTCTGGGGAGAAGTAAGAGTTCCTATTCGGCTACTAGCTCCGTGTTGCTGGATGACTTCTGTTTGTCACCTCTTATACAAGTCTTCATTCTAGTAGATTCACACATCTTTTACCCCTCTGTCCTCGCTTGTTGCTGCCTGGCTCCAATGCTAACATCGCTAAATAGGGTTTCATTAATCCCACACATGAGAAATGTCAGCAGGAGTAGCATATACATGATAATAATTTAATTATCCCGGATGTTAGAGCCGGCAATTATTTTTTTCCTTGTGGGTCACAAGACACACTGGGTCTGTTGTGAGTCTTCCATTAAGATTCCATTAAGAAAGTGTCAAGTTGTCAGATAACAGTTAACATAAACTATATATATATATAGTTTATCTATCTATCTGTTAAAAATATTAATGGCGTGAAAATAATATTTAGAAAAATGCAGTAGCCCAATATGCTTCAACAATTAAAAATATAAGTGAAAGTATTTGATTTAAAAGTCACAGCATTCCTGAACAAGATGCATTTAAAGCAGGAAATGTTGATGTGATGCTGCAGTGCAAAATAATTCAAGTGAAAGACGATATTCAAAAATTATTCGCATATTACGATGACAAAGTATTATAAAATATTCGATATGATTTTACTACAGAAGGCAACCCCAAGCGAAATCTAAATAAATTTAAATCTGCTCTAAAATATTTGACTTGACATAACTAATGCATGGTAATATTCATGTGCAGTGGGAGGAGGTGAGCATCATGGATGAGAAGAACATCCCGATTCGGACCTACCAGGTGTGCAACGTCCTTGAACCGAACCAAAACAACTGGCTCAGGACCGACTGGATCCCGCGCTCAGGCGCCCAACGGGTCTACGTGGAAGTCAAGTTCACCCTGAGAGACTGCAACAGCCTGCCGGGCGTCACCGGCAACTGCAAGGTGAGAAGCTTAGCCCGAATGTTCTTTTCAATATTTGATCTCAGAAGTGTAAAGAAATCTTGTTATTAAAGTCAGAGGTTGAACTGTTGCAATGCATCATGGGACATCATGAATGGCCGTAGAGACAGAACAATTCCGCAGAGCGTATCTGTCTGTTCATGATCCATTTCTGCCTTCAGGAAACGTTCAATCTGTACTACCACGAGTCAAACGAAGACCGGGAGAGTTACATTAAAGAGAGCAGCTTCATTAAAGTGGACACGGTGGCAGCAGACGAGAGCTTCACGCAGGTAAGGCTGATCACCTCCGTCAGGCTTTGAGCTCGCCGCCCGTCCTTCTTCACTCACTTTAATTGGCTCTCATCTTGGAAATAACAGCCATGCAGCCACGGTTTGTGTTTTTTGAAGCACTTTTCATGTTGGAAAGCCATTAGCCCTGACTTTGTTTTTGTCCTTATTGAAAGGATTTCTGCGCGGTAGGTATTGACATTGGCGTTTTTCCACTCCGAGTCTGAAAATGTAAATTCAGCCGTGGGTCAATATTAACTCCGTCCTGGTTGAATAAGCAAATAGAATAAATGTGGCCACGCGGTGTATTGACCTTCTGATCGATACGACTCCGTTGTTTGTCGCTTCAGGTGGACGTTGGAGACAGAATCATGAAGCTGAACACCGAAGTGCGTGACGTGAAAGTGACTACCAGAAAAGGCTTCTACCTGGCCTTCCAGGACGTCGGCGCTTGCATCGCCCTGGTGTCGGTGAGAGTCTTCTACAAGACCTGTCCCCTCACCGTTCGCAACCTGGCGACCTTCCCGGACACGGTGACTGGGGCCGACACCTCCTCGCTGGTGGAGGTGAGGGGGTCCTGCGTGAACCAGTCGGAAGAGAAAGAGGAGCCCAAGATGTACTGCGGAGCCGATGGAGAGTGGTTGGTTCCGATCGGGGGGTGTCTTTGTAGCCCTGGATATGAAGAAAAGGCCGGAACATGTAAAGGTAAGTGATGATGGTGTGACAGTTTATCTTGACTTTGTAAACAATTCGTAGCTCAGTGGAATGGAAATATTTGAGTGGCATTCATGTATCTCAGCCATTAAGTCTCTAGCGTTCTCAAGCGCACGGGCATTCAATAAAGGGCCCATGTCAGGGGGATAATGCATTTGGTACGCTTCCTAATTTGCTGGTTCCACTCAGTTTTCAATGGTCTTCCTCAACTTGTACTGAACCATCATGAAGCCGCCCACTAAATGTAGATTATACTGCCTCCTCGTGAAAATAAATGAGGTTTTTAGTGACGGATTACTTTGTCCAAAAGTGACCAACGACAGCTCTGGATCAACAACTTTCATAGTGCACTGCAACAGTTAAAGTTTTATTCAAATTTAAATTCTTTTCAACATATTTCAGTTTACAACATTATACAGTGCAATGTCATCACCTAGATATCTATGATGAAGGAGACTATATAAGATGGAAAGTTTAAGTGTTAAAAACAGGTCAAATTTGATGCCTTTGGTATTAAATCTTTAAGTGGGACAAGCAAGTTATTCAGCATTTTGTTCATGGATGTAAAACTGTGTATATGGAATCTATTTATCTGGACTTGAAATTGTTTCTTGTGAAGTATGTGTTCACTTATCTTGGATGATGGCGCGAGTGAACTGCTGCGTGTATGTGAAGTAGTTTAACTTTAGACGCTTCTGGGAAGCTCAAGAAGTAAGTGAAACATTCACTGCCAAAATGGTGCAAGCTGTCGGTTGGTAAGAGTAACAGTCCTTATGGGGGGATTTTTGTGAAACACTTCTCCGACTGAGGCTGGAGACAACAGATATTTCCATCCGCACACGACCAGATGGACAGTACCGAGACCAGAGGAGACAGCAATAGCAGATTACTGAGCCTCTCCATTGGTTTTATTTATGAAGCATGTCCCAGAAGGCTAATTGTATAACAAACAGGCCATAATTCAAAGGGAAAAGAGGAGATAGTGCGAGGGAATAAAGCAACAGAGAAGGACATAATGACAGAATTGCAGCCTGTGCCAGTTGGCAATACGGAGAATTTGAAACTTCCTCCGAATGGGAGCCAAATTTCTCTGCGGGACAAATGTCTCCCCCAAAGCTTCACCCCTGCTTTGTTTCCTCTGAAAGGAGGAGGAGGGCTGCAGGCTGGACGCTGAGTCCTGAAATATGTTTCTCCTCCACGAGATTTAGGAGAGACCCTTGACTCTGCTGAACCTCCAACAGATGTGAAGTGCCATCCATCTATCTGCTGCTCACTTCCCCTTCTCCAGTTCCCACTCGCTCTGGGTTATTGGCCGAGCTCAGCTGCCTCTGAGGAAATCCATCAAAGTCTGGATGAATACTGAGTGCTGCTCAGTGAAAACTCTGACCCTGCAGTTTGGAGAGGCACCTTAATGCTTTTCCCATTTCAAGTTCAAAATATGGAACGGGAAAAAAAGCAGGGAGGAGGAAACCGATTTTAGAGGAGGGCTGGTCTTCATTGGTCCCAAAGCCCATAGATTATATTGTCCGTAGCATGTGGATTGACTCTGAAGCGATCACCTCCGCCAACGCTGTCAATTCTACTTCTGACCGAAATACATTTTCAAGGTTATTTAAAATCAAATGCAGATCTTCTGTCTTGCTGAGACGGGAGCTGTTGATGCTTCCAGCTTGGAAACCGTCTCCATGAATAACCTGTGAGAAGAAGAGTTGCATCTTTAATGCCAAGCGCACACTTTGATGTCTTAGAACTGCTGATAAGCCTTTTTCCTCACCGAATTTGACAGCTGTTATCCATTGTTTTCACCTCAGGACTGGGATGTTTATGCTTCTGTTTGAATTGTGGACCTTGTCACGTTCTGAAATAACTTGGTAAACGGCTCGAGGAATATGAGAGAGATTCATATTCGGCTTGAGAGAATTTGTTGTTGTCAATGCTGTTCCGCCTGAATTATTCAAATGTATTGCCGTACTTGTCCAAAAAAAGGTCACTTTTACTGTTACATTTATGCGTGTGCTACATAATTCAGGCTTCATTTAGTACTAGAGCCATAAGTCTTTCTTTTGACCTCACATTTGGTGGTGTTTGCTCCGTCCCAACAAGTAGCCAAGTAGCATTCAGTGGCTGTTAGCATTGGCCTTATATTTTTACAATGCTTCATCTCCTCAGACTCTCAGGTTTGCTGTAGCTTAACATGACTATGGCTCAAAATGGAATTCAATGTTGACAAAAACTAGACACATAATGACTTGCAGTGACCTAATCTGTGGCGCCACCAGCTGTTCTGTCATGCAAGCAAGTGGAGGATATAAGTGGCCACAAGTGATCGCAAAACTATACAGAAGGAAGACAAGTCATGATGAATATATGTCACAGGGAGCTTCCACTTGTCTTGAAAATCTTCCAATGGTTTCTCTCAAGTTGACTACTGTAATGTGCTCAGCCTCAGGAACCTTTGGGAAAACCACACTATACTTGGTTTGGTGTTGCTCACCAGTCGGTACAGGAGCGATGAGAAGACGGAGGTCAATGTTTGGTGAATGTAAACATTACTCTAGTGAGGAAAACCACCCAAGAGAAGTACAGCTATGTGAGTTGCAATGCCATTGAAACACCCTCTGTAAGAGCCACAGAGGACAATGCTCGCTGTAGCCTGTGGCACTCACTTATGAAACTACTAAATTATTTCATAATAAAAACGAACGAACCATGCACGCACCATGTGTCTGCACTGCGAGCAACAACTTGTGTGTCTTTCATGTTGCACTTCAGGAGTACGCCGGTGGAGTCATGCTAAATTTAGCATCGCAGCCAAACAACAAATCGCCCAAACTAATCTTGTATTCTGTTTAGTGTTTAATCTGCTCATAGTTTGACCTGTTATGTGAACAACCTTAAAACTTCCCGCTCTGTATCAGTGGCTTGCGTTTGCCGCGCAACCTTTAATTAAAAACTTTTAATTTACAAATTCCGTCTGGGAGAAAAAGCTCAGTGTTCAGCGGATTAGATCCGCGCTCACTTGATGATGACCTCCCAACAACTGCACTTATCTTCCGCTGCGTTCGTGTGACTTTTAATCAATACTTCAGCCCACTGCTGCTCGTCTGAGAATGTACTTAGACTGAATTACTTATCCACCTTGTGGGAGGCTAATTTAAAAAAACGAAAAAAACGGAGGAGATTCACATTTTAAAAAGTATTACGTCTTTGCTATAAATGTGTTCAGTGGTTTGAGTTTATAAATGGTGCGTGTCAAGGCTGAAAATAGTGAGGAAGAAGGGGTTGGATGTTGAATGGGGAGATAGAAGGAGTGAAAAGGGGTCCACTGGCAGCAGAAGGCATCAATGCAGGGTTGCCCCTCCCCTGCTGGGGGTCCGTCCCCCAGTGCAAAGGGGACGAGTAGGGGAACATAAGAGAGAGGGAACTCCCCTTCTATTCTGAAAGCCCGGTGAAGACCGAGGTCACGATGAAGACGTCAAAAAGTGTTGACTGACAGCCACACTCCCGCTCATATACAGGGAGCTTCAATGTAGAGCGCGGGGTCACGACCGAGGTAGATGAAGACGTCAAAAGTTTGACAGCTGCGATCCGTCTGGGAGGATCGGAAACGAGGGAGGAGGAACAACAGAGGGAATGTGAAATGTGAACGACAGGAGAGGCGGAATGAAAGAGGAGCGTTTTACTTTTTGTTTCTCTTTTGTCGCTGGCGCTAGCCCCTTTCTGCCGCCGTCTGATTCTGCTGAATGCTGCGTCTTGCCCGGGAGGGATGGAATGTTTCTGTGTGTCTGCTGCGTCTGGAGAGATTTCATGCTTACACTTCTTTCCAATGCACCTGCAGTGTCTCATCCACAGTGGAGGTGGGGGGGTTTGGATGAAAGCAGAGAGGCTTTGCAACCGAGAGCGAGATGACAGAACCAAAAAGTGAGCGGATGATAGGAGGAGTGTGTAATGGCTGTATTCAGTCCCGCTAATTATTGCATTTTTTTTTTTTTTTGGCCTCTAGACAGCGTTGGATGGCTGAGTTTGTGAGTGTGTATCTGTGCACGAGTGTGTACTGTATCTCAGATTTTCTGTCTAACAAAGCTCACACTCCCAATCCACTCCGCTTGGAGGGCTGCCCGGGAATGCAGAGTGTGGTTGGGCAAACAGGAGGAGTAGAGGCGCGAGAGCTTTGCCTGTGCAGCAGGTGAGCGGCTCGAAAAGAGCCCAGGTGGAGTGAGGCTCGCGCTATTGTCGTCTAATGTGAGGGGGGGGCGCTGCCACCAGGAGCTGCCTGGCACCAAAACACTCCACTGACTCTTCTATCTTCTTCTTATTATCCCTCTTTTCCAACTCCCTTTCCTGATCTGCGGTCAGGGGTGGTGGTGATGGGGGGTGTTTAGCTGGTGGCAGGGGGCGACGTGTCGATGGAGGGTATTGTTGCGGAGCCCCTTTCACATGCTAATGTCAGAGCAGGGGGAATCGCACACACATTTCTCTCCAAGCGTTTTGTGAGTATTTAAATTCGCACCGACGTAAAGCCGCCGCCGAGCGCATTCCTCAACTGAGTCCAAACGGTCCTCATGACGCCGCTGTTTAGACGATACGCTTCCTGAGGGTTTTAATGAACAGGGCGCGACCTCGGTGATAAATGGTGACGCTCCTGAAGGGATGGTCTATCAATCTGTCCATCTTTCCCTCCCTCCATCCATCAGCCGGACAGGTGTCAGGCTGCAGCACTGTGAGGAACTTCCTCTGTCCACACCCCTCTGCTGGGCAGGAACAAGGGACGATGACAGATAACACGGGTTCAAGGAGAAGACACGCAGGCATACAGTGCGCCGACGAGGCTCTTACTTGGATTTGCAGTCATCTGCATTTGCATTTTAGTTAGAAGAAAGCATATGCAAATGGCTGATAGTAATCAAAGGGCACCTTCCCCCCTGCGTCGGCCTCCGCCGCCTCATTCTTCCTCACCTATTTATTGTCAAACCCACTTGTTTTCCCAATAACTTTCCCCACTTTTGGCATTTTTCCGCCATGAATTATCATCGTGATTCCCAGGATCTGTGAGCGCTGGTGTTTATCCGGCTCTGATCTAGTCGAACCCACGCTCTCAGTAGCGTGGGGTTAATGTCGGGTTAATGACACCCTCATGAGCTCTTATTCCAGGTCAGCGACACCCCCCCCACACACACACACCACACACCACGAGCGGACCTAAAACACTTTGAACCACAAAAGGCTGCAGACAACAGATAGAATGGAGACATGAGAGGGCGCTGAGGGAAGTTTACGGCTTCAAATGCTTCCTTCTTTCCCGGGCTTCTTCACTCTGACTCCAGCATTGGAGGGAGGAAAGCACTTTGTTTGAGACGTGCACAAAGACGGTTTATGACCAGGCCCATCACCAGGCCCATGGTCCCCATTAAGTCAAAGACTTTTGTTCAAGTTTTCCGGACTCTCGTCCTTCGTGTCACTCTGTATTATGTTACCCGGTTTTTAATCATTCATTTGGATTTTTGTGCTGTAATTTATTCTGTATTTACATATTCATTCAAATATGTAATTGTGAGATATTTCTCTCTATCTTTTGCCTATAAAAGTACTTTGGGAATTATACCATGTAAGTAAATAATTATTTACTCATATAGTAGCATTTCTCATTTTATTTTATTTTATTTTATTTTATTTTATTTTATTTTATTTAGGAGCACATCCTCTAAGTACCAAATATTATATCTAGATATTAATGCGTGATATCTTTATACCAAAAAATAAAATCCAAAAGGATATATTAAATCATACAGTAAGCCAGACAAAATGAGCTTTACATGGCGGACGAACATTTATTTCTTGAGAGTTAGCATAACGCTACAAGGATCCTCAAGAGAACAATGAGTTAATGCACTGAGACGAGTGTCGGATGCAGTGTCTGTTTACGTAGCAGCCTGAATTGGACAACCTTTAAAAACGGTGTCCAGAGTGGGAACTTTCATCCAGCTTCATTACCGTCTCAGAGCTCCACTGGAAGTGTCGAAGAGCCTCCGCTAACTGGCCAGGCCTTTGACCTGCTTGCTCACACTTGTATTAGATAAATCTCCAATAGTTTCCTATCTTGTTGGTGTTGAAGACAACGCTTGGTCTTTGACTCGTTCCTCCTTTGTTCTTGGCGTTTCGCTTCTTCGTTCTCTCGCGGTCAACAGCACAGCCAGGCGAACATTTTCCCCAAGCTTCTCTCCGACAGGAATCAAAAAAGAAAAAGGAAACTGAACCTTGTGCCGTAGAACTTGAAGTGCCTTTCTTTATTGTAAGTCACGAACAGCAATAGTTTCCATAAATTTACGGTCAAAAACCTGTACGCCGTCCTCAATATTCCAACACGCAACAAAAAAAAAACATACCTTGCACATGCGCTGTTAATACCAAAAGACAGTAATGGCTTTCACATTAAAAATAAAATCTGTATACACATAAAGCACCAAAGAACAAATAAATTACTAAATAAACGCAACAACAGAAACACAGTCTACAGTCTTTACAGCACAAGCTTTTCCTCCATGTTATTCTCACCTAAAAGTGTACATCACCCCTCCTCGTCCGCACATGCGCAACTCTTCTTTCCTTACTGATCTAAAAATACGCTGCCACCCAACGACCAGGAGCAGTTCCTGCAATGACATCGCTCATTCCTGCCCCAGACACTGTCGACTTGTAGACTTGCTTTCAGGGTATTTTCACCGTAACCGTAGCAGGAGCATGTGTGCATCAACAGGTGAGGGCCTTTCCCATAGCGTTATACACAGCTTATTACCAGGCGTTAAAGAGGACTAAACGTGTTCCACTGATCTCCCCCTCCCCCCACCTCGCTGCGGCTTCCACTAATTAATTTAACGCCCCTTTGGGAACTTTCTCTGTGCTAAACGGAGAGCAGACAAATGGTCTCATCATTCTCCAGTCAGATTTTCCGATCTTCCAGGATTTAAGGCTTTGAAATGAAGCTTAACAGATTGAAACTCAGCTCGCACACGCTGACAAAAGAGAGGCCCAGTTGAATGGGCTTCAGCTGAAGCCGCTGGGTGATGTACAAATGGTTTTTATTGAGCAGTTCTGCCTCCATGAAGTGGTTGACCAGAAGCTCCAGCAAATGAGAGTTTTAACCACCAGTTATCTTCTTGCGGTTCCAACACCAGCTCCACAGTTCCAGCACCACATACCAGGCTGAGGAAGTCAGCCCCTTCCCCACAGTCTTAGAGAAATTGACCACATTAGTCACAGCAACAGACAAGTCTTGGAAGTCGTGCTGCACAGGAACAAATGAGGGAGCCGGCGACAAATATGAAGGCGAGGACAGATGAGTATGTTAAAGTGCCGATCTATGGACGTTCTCGCGAAGGTTGCAGGAGATTACAGGGGAGACGTCCTCTCATCTGCTGACAAGTGTGTCGTAAAACTAGTGACAGGCCGCGGCGTTCCCATCCCAGCTCAATCTCTTCGGGACGTCTCCAGATGTGAAGCAGGAGAGAAATGGGGACTGCACCGGGAACGACGGTGGATATGAGGAAGTGGCATGAATAGCGTGTGATGATGAAAAAGAAGGTTGCAGTGCAGACAAATGATGGGATTCCTTTAGACATGTGAGCCTCACCAGTGGATGTCAAAGGCTGTAATTATGCACTCATTTCTTGTATTGTTTCTCTGTCTATGCGCGGACCCCTTGCATGCACCGCCACTGGCTTTCACTCAACCCAGCTCTTCCTGTGTGGCTCCTCTTTCATATATTTAAATGTCAGTTATATTTGTGTGGGCTGCTGGCAGCCGCGCCGTTTTCAAGTGCTCGGTTTTGGTTCGTTGAGGTGTTTGTGTGTGGAGGAAGACGAGCTGTGATTTTCGAGTTGTAATTCCTCCAGCCTGCATCTTCTCCGCTCCAGATTCTTCGTTTCAGGCTGGACTTTCTCTGACAAAGCCGGTTTTATGTTGGCTGATCAGGTGACCTGTTTGCCAAACCTGTTTTGGAGCTAAGAGGAGGTCATCGATATCTCTCAGATCAAGTTACTCTGACTAAATATGTTATTAGACAGCTACTGAAGCAGGTTTTCTTATGTATTTCAAGGTTTCTCACTCTCTTATTTTGAGCTTTTTAAACCCCTGACTTCATGTGTGATGTCCTCACCTCTCCGCAGCCTGCACTGCTGGTTTCTACAAGGCCAAGTCGTCGGATGCCGGGTGCCTGAAGTGTCCGCCTCATAGCTACTCGCTGCGGGACGGGGCCAGAATCTGCGAATGCCACTCCGGATACTTCCGCGCCGACGCTGACCCTCCTTCCATGGCCTGTTCCCGTAAGGACTCACACGCTCACCCTAGCCCACACTTCCTGCTGACAGAAGCAAATAAAGGCAAACTTATTGTTTGCCTTCTCCTCGGCTTATCGGGCGAGACACGAACTCGCCTGAATGGCTGCTCTGTTTTCTGATCCAATTATTTATGACTACACCGCCGTCCACATTCTGTCCCGGCGCGACGACTTAAGACATTGAAAATGGAATCAGTGTTTCGCTCGGCGTCTCAGGGGAAGTGTTGTGCTCGAGACTCGGAGACCACGGTCTGTATGTCGTAAACTTAATTATGCCTATATGCGGCGCGTGGCTTCTTTGGCCTGGGAAAAATGAAAACGCTGTGTCTTCTGCGCACACCAAAAAGAAATACCAGAGAAGAAAACATCAGCCCATCAAAAGCAGCGTTTCAATCTGAAGCCAGATGTCAGTTCCCCTCCTCCCCCGCCTCCTCTCCCCCACCCCCTTCAGCTCATTATCCACTCCAATATTGAGCATAGATTTGCGGGTTTTGATGCTCAATCTTTTTTGTCCTCAGAGCCCCCGTCCGCCCCGCAGCAGCTGATCTCAGTGGTGAATGAGACCTCGGTGGTTCTGGAGTGGAGCCCACCTCGCCGTTTGGGGGGACGCAACGACATAAGCTACAGCTTGGAGTGTCTTATCTGTCAGAGCGGGAGTCAAGCTGGCGGTAAAACGCTCGGCAGGAATCAGACCGTCCATCAGCCGGACGTCCAGCGCGGCAGCCAGAGGATGCAGTCGGATCAGGGCTTCGTGGGGTCCGATCCGTCCGGGAGGGGCGTCTATCAGAGGGACTACTCCAAGACCGGCTCGCAGCTGTGCCAGCCCTGCAGCTCAGATGTGCAGTTCTCCCCGGGGCAGACGGGCCTGAAGTCCACCAGGATGGTGGTCAGCGAGCTCCGAGCCCACACACACTACACCTTCATCATTTACGCTCAGAATGGAGTCTCCAAAGTGAGTGGAGCAGCAGCATCCCAGAGCGTGTCGGTCACTGTGACGACCAACCAAGCAGGTGAGCAGTCAAACACATCCACTCACACTCTGAACAGCATGTTAGGAGACAGTGCCACCTAGTAGTGATGGGTAGATGAGGTATCATAAAACAGTAGGGTCACTAGATGGCGCTTTTGGTTTAGAAATGATGTGAGGTTTCCCTGAATGACGACAGCAGACAGCACCATCTGGTGGCCTCTCAAAATTAAGACGCTGTTTCATGAAACCTCACCAACCCTTCAATGCTGTGTTATTGACCCATCACTACCACCAGGGGGCACATTTCACATGACTCCAGCGAGGACAGAATCCAATCAATCATGCGATTGTGATGGCCTTATGAGGCTTCGTGAAACAGTGCCCACTAGATGGCACACTCTGCTCTAAAATATACGGACTTGAAAGTCAAACCATTTTTGGGCCATGAGTGCCACCTATTGAGCTCTTAATATTATGATACTGTTTCACGAAGCCTCACGAAGTCCTACACACCGGGATTGGAACCCAAGGGCCGAAATTTTGGAGTCCTTTGATCTTTTAAATATGTTTTGTTACTAAGATAAATCAAATTTAAGTTGCTTTAACTTAGCGTTTTGATTGTTGCTGTTTCTTTGTCCTAGCTCTGAACACACCCGGCGTTCTGACCCCCCTAAAACTTGCGAATTTTCTTCAATATTCTTTGTCACTTTTTGAGCTAGTTTACTTACCAATGAAAACCAAAAAAAACGGAACCTTTGTATATAGTAATTTGGAAGTTCATAGACAAACAGTTTCAGACTTTATGACGTGAATTCATTGCACATTTTCTGCTAAATAAAGCTGTATAGACCTGTAAAACATTTGAAGTATGTGACGTCGCAAGTAAACAAATAAGCAAACAAAAGAAATTGTAGGTTTTGTGCAGAGGTGTCATCAGCGCAGTCCCTCTTCTAAAGCTCTGACAACTCTTGACACGTTCAGAAAGCCTTTTTCTCGCAATTCACACAATAGATATGAGGAAGCAAAGAGACATGACAGATCGATTAATCTTTTCTTTATCTCGCGAGCCACATTCCGTACACCCGCTGTGCAAATTATGCTATTGGTTTTAAATGTGACGTGACAACATCAGGCTCAATATTCAGTAACAAAGCTTCACAACACATTTCTTGTTCCTCTCGGCTTGAAACCGCTGCCCTCCTGATGGCTGCTAGAGTTGCCATAGTTATTAGTGTGTCCTCCCACACCTAGCGACAGCTGAATTAATTATAGGGCTGTTTCTGTAGCAGATGTCGGGACATATTCAAGGAAATGTAAATCGTTTACTTAGATGCAAATGCGCGACTGTCTGCAAAAAAATGATTAAAAAAATATCACAGCAGAGTGACACCTCCTCACGAACCAGGCAGGAAGGGGAGGGTTCCTTCCCTCGGCCGTGACCGTGAAGTGTTTAAAGGGTCGCCCGGGTTTTATGGGGTGTTTCATTTAAGTTGAGGAGGTGTCAGCTGCTGAGCCCCGATTCTCCCACACAGCGTTTTCAGCGTGTGCTGTTTTTGCGGTCTGTTGCGTTTCAACTGTCGTGGCTTTAACGCTGGCATTTAGGAAGTGGCACACCTGCTTCCTTTGAGGTGCCTCGGGGAAATAACTTTGCTGTGTGAGTGCAGTGTGAGAGCGAGTCTGGTGTGTCAAGTCCAGCCTGCGCCGCCATATGGCTCAATATCATGTGAGCAGCCACAAAAGAGGATGAACAATGCCGAGCACTGTACACTGTAAGAGAAACAAAAGTTTATTCCTGGAGGAACGGAAGGAAGACGTGCACTGGGTCAGCAGGATTGTTGACAACATGATGTCATCGACTGTTGACTTATTACTGACTACAAATTGAATCTGTTATCTGCACACTTCAATGACTTTATTAACGTTTTATCTCTGCTCATCTCAGCTCCCTCCACTGTGTCGTCCGTCCTCGCCAACGACGTGACCAGGCATAGTTTGTTGCTGTCATGGCAACAGCCCGATCACCCTAATGGGGTCATCCTGGAATATGAGGTCAAATTCTACGAAAAGGTGAGCGTCTGTGTAGGTTAATAAAGTTCACGCTGCTGCTGTGCTGTTTGTTTTTATCTGCTGATGTGGATGGATTTGCTAAAAAAAGTGGCCTCCGCTTTTGTTCTTCCTTATCAGAACCACAAGGAAAGGTCCTATCGCATAATGAGGACTTTCTCTCGGAGCGCCGACGTCACTGGGCTCAACCCTCTCACCGTCTACGTGTTTCACGTTCGTGCTCGCACCGCCGCCGGGTACGGAGAGTTCAGTTCGCCATTCGAGTTCTCCACCAACTCAGGTACGCAAGCCTACCCCTTACAACAGTTATGAGCATTTCGACCAATCGATTGCTGGAATTTTCAGTTGTTGGCGACATCAATGAGTAGAAGTCAATGCACAAGGCATTGACTCTGAGATTAATTCTGACTGAAGCCACAAGAAGTCATCCATTACTTTGTTGCTTCTTATGACCCTGCCCTTGGCAGAGCCAATGAGGTTGCTATATCTGACTGTACGTCTTTTTTTGCAAACTTTGCAAAGGAAATGTAACACCAAATGCTGATACTAGGACATGAACAGATGGAGTCATGAGGCTTCATGAAACCTCTTTTTTACAGCCCACTAGATGGCACTTTATCCCCTAAGAGTTTGGATTTTCACAATGAAACCTCACATCATTTTTATATTAAAAGCGCCACCTACCGTGCTCGAAAATAACAACACTGTTTCGTGAAGCGTCATCACTGTTTACTTTGTGTTTTGCTTTGCAACACTGTCGCCACCTGCTGTCCAAATCTTTTATCAACTGTGTGTTTTGTATCCTACACCATTTGTTGATGTGTCTTACCTTATCTTATCTGAGGTGGCGATAAGAACAAGTGTATTATTTAAGTTGCAACTGCAGTTGACAACTAAAGTTTGTGGACTGTCTGTAAATAAACCCTCCTCCTTCCCCAGATCCCTTTCCTCTGATCGGTGAAGGAGTCAACTCAGCATTCCTCCTGCTGTCTGTCAGCGGGGTTGGAATTTTGCTGCTCATCTCCGCAGCCATCTTCATCATCAGCCGCAGGTGAGAACTCACCTTCAGACCTGCTACAGTTCCCAGCTCTAAGCACCACCTTTGACCAAACTACCGCCGTGGATGGAGGCGGCGGTGAATAACCTGTGCTACCTGCCGCTTTTAACAGGGATTAGAGTGGAGACAGTGTTAATCTCTTTGTCCCTGACTTGTCATTACCGTCTCTTCAGCAGCACAGTGTGTGTGTGTGTGTGTGTGTGTGTGTGTGTGTGTGAGCCTCTCCTGCTGCGTGATTGTTTGCCGAGAGAGGACGGGCTGGTGCCCACAGACGCACAATAGCACGCAGACACTGAAACACACACCTGCTCCGCCACAAAGGTGTTTTGACAGTTTCTTTGTTTAATGGAAAACACCTTTTATCTTGCGCTACCTGAGGCATTACTCCTCCTCCTCGCTCCGCTTTCATCTACAAACTCGGTTTCGCAGCCCGCTCTGCTTTCTGTCCTCATTGTCCCCTCCAAAAAAAAAAAAAAATAATCCCATCTGAAGTCCGGCGCAAATTGACACACAATCTCACACTGTAAATGTGACGAACACCTTTCATCTCAAATGTGACCATAGAAGAGGCAGCAATGTTGGATGAACACTTTTTTTTTTTTCCTGAACAGGAGAAGCAAGTACAGCAAAACAAAACAGGACTCAGAGGAGGAGAAGCATCTTAACCCAGGTAGATGACACTCACATGCTTTCACACAGATGGAAGCTCTTTCCTCCTGCCTTTTGAAAAGCCCCTGCCAAAGGCATTTGCATAACATATGCAGCGTTTATGCATCTCACACCACTCTTCGTCTCCACGCTGCTTTTTGGCAGGAGTTAAAATCTACGTGGATCCTTTCACTTATGAGGACCCTGATCAAGCCATCCATGAGTTTGCCAAGGAGATTGATGTCAGCAGCATTCACATCGAGAGAGTCATCGGCATGGGTAAGCCTGATGTTCCGCCCACCCCCCACCCCCGACACACACCTGATTTCGGATATGTGTAGGAGAGTTCGGGGAGGTGTGCAGCGGCCGACTGCGAGTGCAGGGTAAGAGGGAAGTCTACGTGGCCATCAAGAGCCTGAAAGCAGGATATTCTGACAAGCAGAGGCGGGACTTCCTCTCGGAGGCGTCAATCATGGGACAGTTTGACCATCCCAACATCATCCGTCTGGAGGGGGTGGTGACCAGATGTGAGTGAAGAAGCAACAACAGTTTCATAACAATAGACTTATTCGCGTGTCTCTCTTCTTCAGGTAAACCGCTGATGATCATCACCGAGTACATGGAGAACGGATCTCTGGATGCTTTTCTTCGAGTATGTCCACTGTGTTTTGAGGAGCATCGTCTTGACTGTGTGGTTTTCTCATCTGTACCGTCGCCGTCTTTGCAGAAACACGACGGCCAGTTCACTGTGATCCAGCTGGTCGGCATGCTGCGCGGCATCGCCTCTGGTATGAAGTATCTGTCGGACATGAGCTTTGTGCACCGAGACCTGGCGGCCAGGAACATCCTGGTCAACAGCAACCTGGTGTGTAAGGTGTCAGACTTCGGCCTGAGTCGAGTTCTGGAGGACGACCCTGAGGAGGCGTACACGACCAGAGTAAGTAGTAGTAGTAACAGCTTTAAAAATACTGCTGTTAATGCTAGTTTCTAACCAGAAATGCAACTGTTCCAGGAGGCCATCGGGACGTACCTGTCGCCGGGAGGAAAGATCCCCATCAGGTGGACGGCGCCCGAGGCCATCACTTACAGGAAGTTCACCACCGCGAGCGACGTGTGGAGCTACGGCATCGTCATGTGGGAGGTGGTGTCGTACGGAGAGAGGCCCTACTGGGACATGAACAACCAGGACGTGAGTTTGTTCTCATTGTATTGTTTAACAGAATAGAAGGCAAAAAGTGATGGGTGTGACTGTGTTTTTTTTTTTTTTTATTTAAAGTCCAACTCGAAGCATTTATGCTGCTGTGTAAATATTTCTTATTTATTAAATCACTGTCTGCATGTGCAACTTTAATGTATTATGAATGAACTTATTTAAGTTAAAAGGCTTGGTTTATATTATGAATGGCGCTGGTGAGAGTGCTCTCCATCCCCTCGCACCCCACTTTTCAAACAGTCCTTTTGGGAACCCGATCACCATGTCATGAAAGCAGGCCCCTCCCACTCAGGCTTTGATCCTTCTCACAGTGCTTCACTTATACTCTGACATCATTTGTCGTGGCGAGGGGGGAGCCGCTCGCCATTTTGAGCCTCTGTTTACAAGTTGCCGATGCGCCCGGTCACTTTTGAAGTGCGACACTTTGGCATCAAAGATGCAGTGACGTCACTGCGAGTCAGGCGAGCGTCACTCACCACAATTAAAGCTCTGTCTGAAGACCACGTATTTCCCCTGAACGCACCATTATTCTGAATTAAATCTCAATGACCATGGTTATTGGATTAAGATGTAAACAGCACGCGTGAGTTACGGCGCGCTCGCTGACCTTCATATTTCGGGAGACAGGAACTTGGTGTGACTGATTAGTTTAAAGGAATTTAGGTTGAAACTTATCTCTTATTACCGGAGTCCAGGCCTGATTAAAGCGGCGTATTGATGCGATACAAAAAAAGAATTTCAGAGTAAATTTGCAATCACTTTGCCATCAAGGCTTGTTAAGCTGAAGTGGGCCGAAGCGGACCACGTTTTTAAACATGATTGATTACTTCCCCCTGATGAGCTGTTGTTCACAAAGTTTGCCGAGGATCTTCTGAGGGTGAAAGCGGGCGTCAAATAAACGCTGACTGCAGCACAAATAATCCAGTGAATCAGTGTTGTCAGATTCAGAAAAACAATAAAGCAGCGTCTTGGTTCAACAGTCCTGCATTGATCCAGTATGAGACGCTGCTCCTCATTTTTCTGTCTGTTGAGATCAATAGTTCCTGGAGGTGATTCCGACTCTTCATCCTCGTCTTCCTTGCAGGTGATCAAGGCCATAGAGGAGGGCTACCGCCTGCCCGCGCCCATGGACTGCCCGCTGGTTCTGCACCAGCTCATGCTGGACTGTTGGGAGCGAGAGCGAGCCGAGCGGCCCACCTTCAGCCAAATACTCAACATGCTGGATAAACTCATCAGAAACCCTGGAACTCTGCGCCGGACAGGAGGGGAGAGGTGAGAGCAGCGACCAGTCCAGCTGCGACAGCTCTGCGATAACACCAGACACGTGATGTTTCAGCAGTCTGGGTTCTGAATGAATGTAGGAAAATATGTATAGAAAGTATATACGTACATATAAGAAAGTTGAAAATAAATTATATACATATATATATATATTTTGTTTTGTTTTGTTTTGTTTTGTTTTGTTTTGTTTTGTTTTGTTTTGTTTTGTTTTGTTTTGTTTTGTTTTGATATATTGTTTTGTTTTGTTTTGTTTTTTCCCAAGTAATTAGGTTTTTCAAATTGTCTGGCAGTGAAAAGTGTAAAGAAGTATGATTTAATATTAAATAATAAATAAGTAATTATAAAGCATTAATAAAAACTGTTGCCAGGGAATGATCAAAAAAGCTATCCTTAAAGCTGCTAACCTTCCCACCTATAACCGCATTTTTTGTAGTGAAATAATTCACTTCTACTTACCGTATTTTTCGGACTGATAGTTGCTCTAGAGTCGCATCATGAAGTTGCATTTTTGCAGCAAACCTATTTGAAAAAATCCTTTGCATGACGTGGAATCACAACAAAGATTCGTGGATCTAAATGAGAATACGGAATACCACCTAGAAATCTGCTCCTCTGTTATTTTGATGGAAATATAACCGGCACTGGTTGCCCTGACAACACAATGCTCAGCTTTATAATAATGTAATAGCCTTATTGACAAAAATGCTACACAATACTTATTTTCTTATGTGCCATTGTTGGCTTAGTGTAAAATTGTAGCTGGCTCACAGAAAACTCGACAAAACAAGGATAACTTTAACAAAGTTTAATACACAATAAACAAGAAAATAACAGGTCACAGGAAACGAGGAACTATGGATGTCGCCACCAAAACGCGGAGCGAGGGAAACACTCAGGATGAGGGAAAAACCTGAGACAGAAAAGAGGTGAATTACACTCAAGCCTAAAAACGGGGACAACCAAAACGCACTCGGATAAACTTACAAGGCCCAAACAATGAAAAACGGTGGTGGAATACTGAAACACACACACGAGGAAGAAAAACCAACAAGAGAAAACAAAACGTGAGCTACAAAAACTCTCACACTAAGCACAAAGGCTGATAGAAAAGGACAGAAAATAAACTAGGAACAAACCAAGGAAGTGGCAGAAAAGACACACACAATAGAAAGATATCAAAGAATGCTATAGGACAAAGTCTCGACGGGATCTTTACCAATGGATGCGGAGCAACCATCTGGAAACGCAGACTGGAACCAAGGTGTAGAAAACCGCAGAGCTTGATCAGCGGATGGGTTCCAGCTCAGCTCCGCTGAAGTAGCACAGAACAAAAGAAACAGAAACAACACACAGGAAAACAGGAAATAACAAAATAAAAGCACACAAAAACTGAAACACAACATTATGATTATAGTTTGATTCCTTTTAACTAAATATTTTATCTACACAGATTACATTTTTTTTTAAATATACTGACTCTCATCATCTTTTCATTGCTTTCCTGTCCTATTCTAGACCCACTGCCACAATACTGGAGTCAGGGCTGGGCCCGGAGGTGTGTGTGTCCGTCATCCCCGAAGTGTGTGTGCAGAACTGGTCAGTGTGCGAGTGGCTGCAGTCCATCGGGCTGGACCGGTACCGGGACACGCTGGCGGCGGCAGGCTACACCAGCCTGGATAGCCTACTGGCCCTCACACACCAGTGAGTCTCTTCCTGAATTCCATTCGTGGGTGCAAGTGTTTTCAATAATTCATATTTGACCAATAAATCGAACACTGTGTCTTTAAGATGCTGCATAGGTTTCTATGTTTGAAAGAGAGACAGCAGTGATGCAATTTCCCCCCCCAGCTCAAACTCATCCAGACCTGATGAATTTTTAAAACTTCATGTTCTTCAATTATTGATAACCAGCCAAGCTTAGGTGGTTTTGGAGGAAGTTTTACTGCCTATAACAATGGGAGAATTACCATCTACAACAGGGTTGCTTGTTACTGACCGAGCCTGTTTGTCTCCGCAGGGAGCTGGACAGACTCGGGATCATCACACCGTCACACCAGGACATGCTAATTGCGAGTGTGCAGCAGGAAATGTTGGCTCAGATGCAGCACATACAACACACAATGGTCCCAGTCTGAGCCGACACGTGGACCCCACGCATTTCTTTTACCTCATCCATGCACTTTAAACAGACTCTTCACACGTGGGAATACAAGAGACGAGCCATCAGGCAGCACTTTTGTCGACTTTTTTTTTTTTTTTTTTTGAACCACAATCTGGACCGGAGGAAGGAAGAATCTTTGACGGAGTTTCCTTCTTGTTTTAACACCAGTTCTGTGAAGGCTGTGAAGCTGCGTGTTCGCAGAATGGCTTCCAACTTGTTTTCCTTTGCTGCTTTGGGCTTGACTTGAATCGTCTTTCGTTGTGTGTGCGCGCGTGTGTGTCTCTACTCTTGTGATGTTGTGTGGACAGAATTCCACAGGGAAGTGCTGGCCGGGGTTTAATACGTCTCCAGGAAGTAAGGAACTGCCTTCTCAAGTCATGTGGCTCCGACTGTATGTTGTGTATGCGTGTGTTGCCTCGGGCGTCAACTGTCAATATTCTGAATATGCAAAGTGAGTGGGAGGAGCCGGTCCGAATGTATCTTTGGCTCTTTCTAGCTAACAGATTGTTACTTTCCGTTGGTTAGCGGTGTAAATATCTTGTGTTCCATGCTAAACGTTAGCGACGTTTCTTTATTTATAGTGTTTTTTTTAATAGTTTGTACATTGTATAATAGACAAAATGAGGAAAAATGTAATGACTGCCATATTGTATTGCAATAAACGGCAAAAAAGGAGTCTGGGTTTGCAGGTTTAATGCATGTATTTATGCGATATGGACCTTCAAGAACTGTCAGTTGGAAAACAGGCCTGGGGCGTTTCTTGATTTGATTAAGAGGCTGTGTGTGATGAAAGCGGAGAGTTGCATGGAGAACAACAGCAGATCCTCCAGTTGCTGCTGTCACACTCGCTGTGCGTTTACGTGGGGAGACGTCAGCAGCCTGGAGGAGAAACACCGGAGGAAGAAAGAGAGATGGGGATGAAAAGAGGGGGGTTTGAGACGGGCCTGTCACCGTGAGCGCCGATGCTTTGGTCAGCTAAACTAGGCTGACTAGGAGAGTGTCGAATCAGCACACATCTGTCCTCCTCACTTCTCATGTTTACACACACACACACCCACAAACCGGGGGGGGTTGATCGCAAGAAGCTTGTGATATGGAATCCAAAACTGTTGGAGCCTTTTCCCGCTAATGAGAATCGCATGACCAGGAAGGCGCCATTATCCCTCTGACGGTGAAACTTCTCGCACTCCTCAGCTCCTTAAATACAAACCTCTGTTTGTGAGCAGCAGGAGGAAGAGTCTGAAGCAGAATCACTGTGTCCTTGACAGTCCACCACTGAAGAACCTCAAGCTGCATTTGGGTGTATGTATAATCTATGGTTTCACTGGGTGAAAACACTGGGATGGAAGTGATGAGGAGCTCAGTCGTCTGGCAGATACTGAAGGTATTCTGAGCATGAGAGGAAGCCCCAGGGCCAATCCGGCGCACACTGGTGGCACTGTGTCTCTCATTGCAACGTGCGGATTTGTGGAGGAGAATGGACGTAAAAGGAGGAGCTTCTAGTGATGGGTTAAAGGCTATTAAAGGCATTTCTGCTCAATGTTTTGTGGGGACCTGGATACGGACGGATCCTTCTGTCCATGCTACGCATTCATTTCCTCTGTATTTCTGCACGTTTCCAATAAGATTACGGATACGGCCCAAACGGAGCAGTACCACTGGAAACCGTTGAGGGCAGTGTTGCTGTAACTACCCGATGTGTGTGACACATGAAAAAGATATTACCATGGTGGAAATTCTCCGTCCTCCAGTCACGGTATATTTAACCGCCGACAAAGCTGCATCTGTTTCGTCTATAGTGCAAGTGGTACATTATCGATGCTTCTTCGACAGACTGATAACAGATGTGTGTTGGGAAGATGGAAAGAGTACTTTGAAGAGCTGATGGGTGAGGAAAATGAGAGAGAACAAAGAGTAGATGGAGTGGCTATTGTAGCTCAGGATGTAGCAAAGATAAGTAAGGCTGAAGTGAGAAGGGCATTGAGGAGGATGACGAGTGGAAAGGCAGTGGCTCCTGATGATATACCTGTGGAAGTGTGGAAGTGTTGGTGGCAGTAGACTTTCTGGCGAGAACATTCAACAAGGTCTTTGAGAGTGAGAAGATCCCTGAGGAATGGAGAAGAAGTGTGTAGGTGCCCATCTTCAAGAACAAGGGAGATGCCCAGTGTTGTGACAACTATAGAGGGATAAAGTTGATGAGCCATACAATAAAGCTGTAGGAAAGAGTAGTGGAGAGTAGACTAAGGGCAGAAGTTAGCGTTTGTGAGCAGCAGTTTGGCTTCATGCCCAAAAAGAGCATCACAGATGCAGTGTTTGCTTTGAGGATGTTCATGGAGGAGTACAGAGAAGTTCAGAAGGAGCTCCGTTGTGTCTTTGTGGACCTGGAGAAAGCATACGACAGAGTGCCAAGAGAAGAGTTGTGGTATTGTATGTGGAAGTCTGGAGTGTCAGAGAAGTATGTTGGACTGGTGCAGGACATGTATGCCAGGTGTAAGACAGTGGTGAGGTGTTCTCCAGGTGTCACAGAGGAGTTCAAGGTGGAGGTGGGACTGCACCAAGGCTCAGCTCTGAGCCCCTTCTTGTTTGTCATGGTGATGGACAGATGAGGTTGGACAAGAAGCCCTTTGGACTATGATGTTTGCAGATGGCATAGTGATCTGTGGTGAGAGCAGGGAGCAAGTAGAAGATCAGCTAGAGAGGTGGAGGTGTGTCTTAGAAAGGAGAGGAATGAAGGTTAGTTGCAGTAAGACAGAATACATGTGTGTGAATGAGAGGGAGCCACGTGGACAGGTGAAGTTATAGGATGCAGAGATAAAGAAGGTGAGGGATTTTAAGTTTAAGCACTGAAGGAAGAAGCCAAAAGAGAAAGAAGAAGAAGTCTTTTGTGGGCCAGATAAATGCCACATGTGGCTACACTTTGCTTATCTCTGGAGTTGGAGTCGAGATGGGAAAGTTGTACCTCAGGTGCACTTGGGTCGGGGAGCAGGACTTGGTACATGGCAGGAGTTCGGTCAGGTGGGCCCGTGGCACACGGCTGTGCCCCCACACACAAGACCAGGCCGATAAAAGCATCAGTGGGAACATGACTTTGTGTGTTTGCTCCGGAGCTCAAAACCTCAGTGAAGTGTGTGGCGAGCTAAATTGTCATTGTCTCGTGATTTATTCTGCAGATGTTTCTCCTCTAATCGTTGCAGTTAATCCTCCGACCGCTCAGGCATCTGCAGGGACACGTTTGTCCGACAAATGCTCCGCTCCTTCTAACACCGGTCACAGTGGGAGCCGGGACGGAGAGACGTTGATCACTTGAGGCCACGCTGTCCGTCGCTAGACTGAACCGCTGCAACGCTAACTCCAAAAGACACTCGTGGAGGGGAATGTGATCAAACTGAATCCTGCTGTCTCCGTGTCACAGTGGGAGGCGATTGTGTGTTTTTGTCCCCAGATTAGGGCGTGTATGGAGCCGGCTAATCCTGCCTGCTCGCCCATGTGGGAGTGGCAGTGGGGTGTCTTTGCGGCGCGGCCAGCCGTAATCTAATGTGTGTGAGATTGGGTTTTAGAGCCGGGCACGCTCAACCGGCACACAGCCGGAGACGCTCAACACACAGTCGAGATTTGTTTCGGGATTAAAGGCACCACCTCAATGACGGAGCTAATGCCGGAGGCATTCCCACGGCAACCCCGATGAAGCCGTCTCTGCTTGTCAGTCGGTGGCTGTGTGTGAGTGCTGAGCTTGCATTTCAAGACAGAAACGAATCGAGGAGAAGATAAAGACTCGCTGAGCGGAGGAGCAGCTGCGAGTGTTGGCAGCCGCGCTGCTCTCATTACGCTGCTCGGTCACTCATGTCTCCTGCTGCTGCTGGACAGGTAGCATCTGACACACATTAGCCCGGAATTAATGGCGTCTGCCGCTGCGATGATCACTCACCGAGGCAAACTTTCTGGAGAGAAATGGAGCCTCCGTTTGTACAGTACAGTACCTTTACATTCAGTTGTTCCTCCTGAGGTGATGACTAGTTGGATGAAGTGTTGCGATCCAGGTGTGTGTGGGTGTGGAAGAGTGAAGCGGCGACATCACTCTGAAGGAATATTTTGGGGTTTTGGAGTTTCCTCACTGTTGGCCGGTCCGATGGTTGGGGGAGGCCGAGGAGGAATTTGCCCTCTGGACCTCCCACACCAGCACTGATATTTGCTTCAGAGGCTTCTCTGTGATTACCTTTAATCCTACAAGTCCCTGAGCAAACAAGCGAAATCTCAGCGGCTCTCACAATAACCGCTGGTGGCCCTCGAAGTTCTGGGCGTTTAACTGGAGTGAATGAGCTTCTCAGGAGAGGAATGTGATTCCATGAGCTGAGATGTCAGATTTAAAGTGGGGAGTCTCGACGTGAGCCGGCCTCAGTTTCCCAAAGAGACTGAGCTACAGATGGAGGGGACGGACAACAGATGCCTTCACTGAAAGTTGTTTTTGTTCATCACTGTTTGTTAAAAGTAGCTTCAGTCTGATCGGAAAATGAGGAGGAATGTTGTGAAAACAATGAAACATTCTGTCACAAAGTAAGATCTGGAGCCTACAGAGCGATTTTATTTTATCATTATGGTTTATTGTGTTTGAATATATAGCATTGAGTTGTATATACTACACTTCATGTTAAATCATTTTAATGTCTGTTTCAATTCGTAAATATTTAGGATAAAAGACAATTCATGCATATTTTTCCGAAATAAATTCACAAGATTGCTTTAATAAAAACTAGAAAAAACATGATAAACTCAGCAGCAGCTTAATATGACGAAGATTTATTTAAATATTTTAATTTCAGTGTTTGATTTAAATATAAATTTAATGTGTTTTTCTTTAAGATTTCCTGCCAAAAAATATTGAAGGGAAAAAAAGCAATACTTGCAGGTAAATAAAAACAAATAAATATACATTGAAAGGAAAAACAAGGAAATAAAGTCCAGATAAATTGAAATTCAGTATTGTAAAATGTTTCAGGTCAAGAATATATTTAATTTTTTTAAAGGCCGGTAAAAAAAACAATTGTGCAGTGGCAGGTGCAGCAGCAAGGTTATGGATCCAGTGTCTGGGATCCTTTCTAGACTCTCTAGACTCTGGTTTCCTCCCACTGTCCCAGGCATACAGTGGATGGTTGGTGACTCTGGATGGCCTGTGGCTGTATGGATGTGTGAGTTGTTGGTGATCTGGTCAAGGATTCCCTGCCTCTCGCCCCAGGTTGCTGGGACTGCAGAGAGGTGTATCTGTCAGAGCACAGAATAAACAACAACATGGTTGTTTTATCCCGTCCTCGAGTCACCGACAGTGAGAGTGGAGGAGGGAAGTTTCTGCGCTGTAGACGCACAGCACATTACTCATCGCTCTTCGTACCAAATGACACCAAACCCAGCGCGGCGACAGCCGTGGAGATCATCAGATCCTGCGCCTGCTGAGGTCTCGCGACGCTCCGTCCTTGCTGAGGTCCCTAAATGCCAACGCGCTAATTAATAGCTGGGCGTTTATTGTAGATAACACGGCGCCTGGAAAACAAATCCCACAAACACAGGCGTCTGGTGCAACAACAGCAGGATAAATTAGCAGGTATTGATCCCGCAGCCCATTAGCTGAAGGAGCTCTGGAGTGTTACTGAACTGCAGCGCTTCCTTATTTCATCCAGCGATGGAAACACGTCGGACACATTAGCCTGCTGTGCTCTCCCAAGTCTCATTGAACATGAGGCTCCTCAGTCACAGGTATGAAGAGTCTTGCCTCCTCTATTGTCCCTAATGATCTCACTCATCTGACAGCTCCAAAACAAAGCAGACGTCCTCTTCAAAGCGCTCTGTCGGTGGCACCACACCAGCATCGGATTTACAGAAGCGGCGAACAAAGAATCAGCGTGTCTCCAAAATTCTAGCCTGAAAATAGGCAGAATATTCACTGGTTTATTTTTGCTAACTTTGAAGGTGTCAGTTAAACTTCACTCCGGGGTGGTCAACAAGTCTGAGTTTCAAAGGCGAAGATTTCCCAGTCACCTCCAGCAGGGGCCAAGAGAGGGTGCGACCACGTGGGTTTACACACGCGTACATGCGTCTTCAGTGACGTCACTGTTAGCATACGAGGTCACCGGCTGTCGCGCACCAGACACTTTTGCGTTTGATCATTTGTCAAACAGCCCAGCAGAGAGACTGACATCAGCTCCGTAGATCTGTAATGTGAAAACATCAGACAGACTCACAACAGGCAACACAAGTGAGATGCGTGTGTCAAACTCAAGGTCACGGGGGCTAAATTTGGTGGTTTAGCAAAGCCTGCAGGAGCTACAACAAAGTGCATTTCAAGTCAAAGTGATGGTCTCACAAGGCTTCATGTTAGAGTCCAGTAGATGGCGCTCTCTCCACTGAAATCTTTGGATTTGAACAACCATTTCAATGTAACCTCACATCATCTTTAAACTGACAGTGCCCCCTACAGCGCTCTGAAATGACAACACTGTTTCATGAAGCATGTATTGTAAAAAATCCTGACTCCACACAACCAGAAGCCAAATCTGTGTCCCGAAAATCTCATCATCTGCCCTTATCTTTTTGCTCTATGTCAAGTTTGAGCTGTCACTGACTATTCAATGGGTAGAGGTATCTTGACACAGTATTAAGATGAAACACAGTCTTCATTTTCAGAGATCATTGCTATGGTTGTTCCAATCCATAGAGTCTAGAGTGCCCTCTAGTGGGCTCTGAAAATGAACTCACTGTTTCATGAAGCCTCAGAAGCGTCAACAGGTTTCGTTGAATTAGTTGATAAAAGATTTTGCGGCAGACAACACCATCTGGTGGCCACTGAAAATCTCTTTCATGAAACCTCATCGACCCTTCAATGCCATTTCAATACTTTTTTCTCAACTCATGCGTTGGCTCTGATCCAAGTTTGATGACACGTCTGAAAACTCTGACTCAAAGTCTCAGTCATTGCTAGCTGAGAGGTTCTTGTGAGAAAAATAAGTTTGAAAACATGACCTTTGAACCTGACACCCCTCTCTCCGAACTGTTTTGGAGGAGACATTTCAGGACCAGCCAGACACATTGGCTGTACATAAAGGAAGGACACGCAAGATGAAGGTGCATGGAGCTGTGATTCTAGGACCTCCTGGATTGGTCTCTGTGCCCACAAAATCCATGTGTCAGTCTCACACTCCACCTATGTTCCCTCAGAAACAAGCCCCCAAGACACTGGAGGTCCCTCCTTTGACCATGGGGAGACCCTCAGGTCTGACCTGGAGATGACACGGTTCTCAAGACTTGGACTCTGAGATGGATGATAATGATTTCCAACTGGAGCAGAAGGTCCGCGAAGGTTAAGCCGGTCCTTGAATTTCCGAACGTGGCTCGACATACCATCACAACATTTTGGCGTGGAACTGGCTCCGACCGTGTGTGCGCACGTGTATGCTTTTGTGTGCTCAGCGCATTCATCCGTGACATCCACTTTCAATATTTAGGCAAAGCTCCGCCGCGCTGCAGTGTTTGATTAACCTCTCCCAAAGTTTATTTTCTGGCCGAGAAAGTCGAATCAGTGAAAGCTCTTCCAGCTCAAAAAGAAGGGTGGATGGAAGGAGGTGGCTAACATCCCGTCCTTCACGAGCCCTGCTCAACTCATTACGGATGGATAGATGATCAATAGAGGAGAGGCAGTGGGGGAGGATTAGGATTAGAAATCGATGGCTTTGTTGTCTTGGGCCTGCGAAAAATAAACAACATCTTAAGACACTTCTCATCAGCTCGTGTGAAAGGGTGCGACTTTCTCGGGGACATCTGTTCCGACAGCTTCTTAGAAAGAGGAGGATGATCCTACAGATCTGGAATGAGATTCATCGACTGGTGAGTGAGCAGCAGATGGAGGCAGGTTCTCCATCACAGGCTGACAGCAGGTTCACATCCACAGCCGGAGAAGAGCCGCTGATGAAGAGGCGCGGGCCGAGAGAAGTGGTGCTCCCCTACACCTGAGTAGGCTGCGGGGAGCGAAGCATGCTGGGTAGGTGGCGTCACCTCCCACACGAAACAGACCCCCTGCTTTCATCTCTCCTGCACATGTGCGTTTGCTGTGGCATCTCTTTCATTAGCAGGAACAAAAGTGGTTTCTAATGGATCAAAGCTCAGCTGTGTGAACAAGACGCCACTCAAACTGCCTATTTTTCAGCTATTTATACGCCTTCGCTGCTCATTTAAAGACTGTCAATACTCCTCACTATATCCAGAGTTATTCCTCCTCACTCGTGATCAATACGTCGATTATCGGTTAGTTACAGTCCAGTACAGACGGACTATATTGTCCTCCAACTATCGGAGGAGACACTCCAACTGAAAGGACTTCCTGTGTTATCTCACTTCCTCATCCTCTCCTCTGAGACTGTTGCTATCTGTCACCGCTGATACTGAGAACACAAGAGGGCTGCCATGATGGGAACACGCCGCTCACAGGCCTGAGACCAGCGCCATCGTAACACATGAAAAATGTCACTGCTTTTCCGTGAAAGAGTACTGATCCCACACGCGGTTAGAACAGCTGCCGAACCAAAAACAGAAACATATTACCTCATTATTTATATATATATATATAGATAGATAGATAGATATATTTATATATATATAAATATATATATATATAGAGAGAGATACAGACAGACAGACAGAGAGAGAGACAGACAGACAGACAGATAGATAGATAGATAGATAGAGAGCTAGATGGATAGATAGACAGATAGACAGACAGACAGACAGAGAGAGAGAGAGACAGACAGACAGACAGACAGACAGACAGACAGACAGACAGACAGATAGATAGATAGATAGATAGATAGACAGACAGACAGATAGATAGATAGATAGATAGATAGATAGATAGATAGATAGATAGATAGATAGATAGATAGATAGATAGACAGACAGACAGACAGACAGACAGACAGACAGACAGACAGAGAGAGAGACAGACAGACAGACAGACAGACAGACAGACAGACAGACAGATAGATAGATAGATAGATAGATAGATAGATAGATAGATAGATAGACAGAAAGGTAGATAGATAGATAGATAGATAGATAGATAGATAGATAGATAGATAGATAGATAGATAGATAGATAGATAGATAGGCAGGCAGACAGATAGACAGATAGACAGACAGACAGACAGACAGACAGACAGACAGACAGACAGACAGACAGACAGATAGATAGATAGATAGATAGAGAGCTAGACAGACAGACAGATACATACATACATACATACTTACATACATACATAGATAGATGTCACACTAAAACGTTCTTAACATTTGTAACGAAAATACGAAGACGGCCTGGGTGAACTTTGTGTAAGGGCGCCATCTTGTGGAATGCTAAAGACAGCGAAAACTAAATTCGGATTTGTCGTTTAAAAATGAATGAATTCAAATTCGTTCGTCTTAAAACACAAGTCAGTTTATTTCCTTTTTTTTCACAGTGATCTGCTACAAACACTGATGAAAGTAAGTAATGCGAGTTAACTTTCTTCATGGAATAATAAAATACAGTTGCCTTCTGCGAACGGCAATATATTGTTTTAAACATCAAACAAAACACTAAAATAGGTTTTGCAGAATTGCACAGGTGTGAATGAAGTGATTTCAGTGATTGTTTGAGTGCGACATTCTGGATTCTTCCATTAATACATCCAGCCAACATGCTAACAGAAGATACATGTATCTGTTGCATATATAAACTACATGTAGACGACCTGCACTGCATGCGTTTGTCGACCATGCACACAGAAAAACACACATGCGCGTGTTAACGGAACCATGTTTTATGTACAAAGATGAGAAATAAATCAGATGTGCCACATTGTTTTGTAGATTATATATGTATATGACGGAAGAGATGACGTTTTGCACGTCAATTTGTTCACGTATTTGTCTCTGTATAAAACCTCAATAAGGCATTCAGAACAAAGACCTTTGTCGAGCAACAGAATACATCACAACGAAAACAAAAATGGAACACATACACCCACTTCATAAAGTGCTACGATACGGTGAAGGTTTTAGAAAAATAAATACAGAAAGACAATTGTAAACTTTGCATAGTCATCGCTGGAACAGTGGGACCCACTGTCAGCATGACCAGGACGAGAAATCATTCACAGTGCCATTCAGATTGTCCACATACATGTGCCTTGCTAAATAATGCTCCATCTCATCATAATGTTAGATAGTTCTCTACGTGGTGAATGTTTACGGGAGTAGATTTCATGGTTTGGCTCTCTTTCCTTCACGGCAGCTTCAGGAGAACAAACTGAAACGGCAGCCTGGAATCTTCGCTGTGGCCTGGTGGTTTGACAAAAACCTCACAGCGTCTTCACTGTTGCAATAACTCCACTGCTCCACTGGGACTCACTGGAAGATAATAAAGAGAGACAGAATGAAGAGACTGTTCTTCACCATAAACTGAAGGTGCTCATACTATATACAAGCCCATTCCTTCCACTTTTCAAAAGTATTTTATTTTAGTATTTCTAGTAAAACAGTGTTTTTGTGTTGAACGTAACATGACTTAATATTAATTTGATTAGATACTACTACTACTAACAACAACAACAACAACAACAATAATAATAATAATAACAATAATAATAATAGAAGAAGAAGAAATGTAACCTCTTCTAAGAAGAAAAAAAACTTAAACTAAACTAAATACAAATTTAGAAGATGATTTGGAAGAATAAGGGAAAAAAATACTAATGATAAATAAATAAATAGTTAGTAAGAAAGAAACCAAACATTCTGTGACTTAGGTGTGATGCATTCACTTGACAGTACCTCAATCTATGGGTGAAGTTTATATCAAGTTATTATAATTTAGAGAGACAGAATGAAGAGAATGTTCGTCACCGTGAACTGAATGTATTTATACTGTACAGAAGCCAATTCCATTCAATTCCAGTCAGTTTTTAAGTATTTTATTTTAGTATTTCTAGTAAAACAGTTTTTGTGTTGAATGTAACATGACTTAATATCAATTTGATTAGATACCACTACTAACAACAATAACAACAACAATAATAATAAGAATAATAATAGAAGAAGAAGAAATGTAACCTCTTCTAAGAAGAAAAAAAACTTAAACTAAACTAAATACAAATTTAGAAGATGATTTGGAAGAATAAGGAAAAAAATACTAACATAAAAGTAGAAAAAATGGTTTGAATTAAATGATAAATAAATAAATGAAAGAAGGAAGAAAGAAACCAAACATTCTGTGACTTAGGTGTGATGCATTCACTTCACAGTACCTCAATCTATGGGTGAGGTTTATATCAAGTTATTATCATTTAGAGAGACAGAATGAAGATGTTCTTCACCATAAACTGAATGTATTTATACTGTATAGAAGCCAATTTCATTCAATTAGAGTCAGTTTTTTAGTATTTTATTTTAGTATTTCTAGTAAAACAGTGTTTTTGTGATTAATGTCACATGACTTAATCTCATTGTGGTTAGATAACATGACGAACAATAATAACAACAGCAATAATACCAATAATACTAATAATAACAACAACAACAACAATAATAATAATAATAAAAATAATACAAATAATTAGGTGTGATGCATGCACTTCCCAGTACCTCAATCTATGGGTCAAGTTTATATCTATTTATTATAAGTTATTATTCAAGTGCATGTTAAGCCTGAACTGAAGACTTCTTTTTTAATCCTAATGGGAATGAGAACCTACTGTCTCGCTCTCCCCGTCCGAACTTCTTCTGGATCCAGAGTGCAGCGGAGAGTACACCCATCCTTGATCCTCCTGAGTCTGCAAGAGCCAGGACGGGAGGAAGAGAAGGTCATCAGCAGAGGTCATTTTAGATTTCAGGTGTAGCGTTTAGTTCTGAATTTGTCATATCCGTATCCATTGTGAGTAGTTTTAGCAGCTCTACTGTAAAGTACTTTGAAATGTGATTTATTTCATGACATTTCTCTCATTTGTGGCTTCAAACCAAACTTTGAATTTTTTATATTTAATGTAAAGTGAAGCACTTTCGAGAGAGAGTGGTCGGTCAGTCACCAGTCAGCTCTGATCTTTTCCTAGTAGACGACAGGGAGCATGTGCGACTCTAGCTACCTTGACTGCCACTTACATTGTAACTGGAGCTAGAATTGAGCTTACGGCGGCCCAGAACTGGAGAGTAAACCCAGTATCTTCCGTCTGCATACTAATGAGTGGACACACACACACACAGGAACAGAGAAATGAAATGTGATGATGAACAGAAACACGATGACGAAGAACACATGCTAGCTGCCACACAGCAAAGTTCCACTGTGAGATGCTTTAAGGACTCTTTCTAGCGCGCTTTACCCTCAACAGAGGATCACGTTTTGGAGCTGATGTTGAACTCACAAAGTAGATGTCCGACACCGGCACCTCTCCTTCCAGAGAGTTGTGACTGCTGGACACTGACAGAGACGCCCTCGTCGTCCTCTGAGGAGCCACCGGACTCGGTGGCGGGAGGGGGAGAGACGGGCTCTGACTGGAGGACTGAGGGCAGATGGGAGTGAAGGCTGAGGTTTGAGAAACCAGAGCCTGAGGGTTTTGGGTTGAGGGGGTGGGTTGAGGGAGCGTAGGGCAGCACAGGGGTTTGGTGGACGGATGGATGGATGATGAAAGTGTGGCGGAGGAGCGGCTGGCTGACTGTGCAGAGGCCGAGGAGGCGAAAGAGGAGGGGAGCGTGGCGGAGGTGTGATGGTGGGGGGCGCTGCTGGGTGGAGCTGGGGCGGGATCAGGCGAAGGAAGGTTTGAGGACGGCGTCTCCGTCATCTGGGTGAGCTCGGTGCTCTGTGGGATCTTACTGAGGGGAGAAACAGCAGCACCAAATCAGAACCATGCTCCTCTGCGATGGACCTTCAATCAACATGAGCGGTCACCTGAGCTCCACCTCCACTGTGATGGTGTCCTGCTTCTGCTCGTGAACCTCCACCAACTCCTTCTGCGACCTACAGAGACGGCAGTGTTTTTCAACCTTTTTCTAGCCATGGCACTTGGTTTATTGAAAAAAATCCCAAGGCTCACCACCAAAGGAAACTCGGCCAAAGCGCACTTGTGCTTAAAGTCCTATAGAAAATCCCTATTCATTTGTGAAAAACTGCAGCTACTGACACTCGGTTGTTATTTTGCCAGGCTATTTACAGGAACAAATGACAGAAAATGTATTTGTTTCAAATGTGTCCAGAAATGGGTGAGCAATATGGCAAAATACATCATGATTTATTTCTTTATTTACTTACTTTAAATAACTGTTTGAATTTTATCACTTCTGTTTTGTATGATTTTACTGTAGTTTTGAGTTTCCAGACAAATCCTTAGCATTCTGAACTTGCCTGAACAATTATTCTTTCTCTCTTCACATTTTGGAGCGCATTTATTTTTTTCGTTTTTCGCCAACTTTTAAAACACAAAGTAAACTTTGACAGTCCATGAGTATCAATAAAGTTTTGAAGTGAGACGCCACATAAGCCGTTAGCTCTGTTAGCTCTGTTAGCTCTGCGGTGCAGACAGTCTTTGGCGTTGCGGCTCTGACAAGGATCCCTCCCTCCATGGTTCTATAGTGAAAATGTGTGGTCAAGTTAGAGGCGCATCAGGTTTAAACACAGCAGGAAGTTGCACATGTGAGCGGCTTCTTGGCTGTGAGTGTGTGGGAAGAGGAGCGCCGCGCACCACAGCAGCGCTGCTCTGACTGACGGACAGATCAGCGAAACAACACACCGTAGTTCTACAGTAGAGTGGATAGAAAGAATGTCAGTGAACCCATGTGATCTCCTCACCTTGGTTGCTCCTCAACACCTTCTAACTGTCATGATTTAATGTCATCATATCGCCCAGACAAATGAGGAGAAACTGGATCATTTTCCCATGGCACACCTGACCATCTCTCACCAGGATGACAAACGCTGCTTTAGATATACCACAACATGTTTCTGATGTTTTGATGTAACGTTCAGAGCGGTTCCTTACCGCGCCACACTGGGCGAGTACATCTGCCTCCTGTATCTCGGGTGTTCCGGCGTGTCAAAGGGAGTGGTTGGTAAGGAGTTGTTGGAGGAGAGGGTGGTGGTGATGGAGGCTGTTGTTGCATCTTCAAACGATGGAGGTGTACACGGTGGCTCTCCTGTTGTAGAGGGCAACAGGAAACCACTTTTAAATGAAGTCGGGTTTTGAATCTCCACAAGACCAAGGTGAAATGTTCATGCCTACCATTGTCCTCCATGATGAGCAGGCTGTGTGCTCCTCTCAGGTTCTCCAGGTTGTCCAAGTTCTCCTGTCTCTCGTCGCTCAGCGAGGGACGGTGCCCGACTCCCCCGGCGTTGGATTTGGACATGGACA
The DNA here is from genome assembly GCF_027744825.2 of Synchiropus splendidus. Classification (NCBI taxonomy): domain Eukaryota; kingdom Metazoa; phylum Chordata; class Actinopteri; order Syngnathiformes; family Callionymidae; genus Synchiropus; species Synchiropus splendidus. The sequence goes on along the minus strand of NC_071346.1, from coordinate 7,669,201 downwards.
GAGCTCCTCGGCCACGCTTGGACGGAGACGAGCGCAGAGCTGAGACACGACAGACGGGGTCAGCTAAGGTCTTGGAGGCAATGGGTGAGTTGTTGGTTCACTCACAGCAGCTCTTCCTGAAGACGATGGTGCTGCAGAACTTGTAGAAGCGTTCGGCGTAGAAGCCCGGTCTGTGCACCGACACCGTGTCCTGTCAGAAGAGAGAGGTTTCGCTCAGATACGTGGTCTGTCGCGGTTAAATCACGGACATAAACCCACCCCATCATGGATGAGAGACTTCCACGAGTGCTCCACTTTCTTTATCAGTCTGTGGGAGAAGACATGATTTTTTTATCAATTCTAGGGACTTTATTTTAGTAGCTAAACACGATTAGAATATACTCATTTAAAATGTTCTTTCAACTTGTACCTGTATGACTGCAAGATGTCGATGATGCCAATGAACAGCAGGAGGCGCTCTCCTTTAGCGCCCACAGCAGGAATGCCGCCCATTCTAAAAACACATGGCAAATTATTCAGATGAAGAGTGTATTTTAAATGTATGCTGAGGTGTGAAGGGACCAGCGTACGTGTCGTCATGGTCCAGAGTGTCTCGGCACATGGAGCTTCCCTGAATCGACTCCATAGCTGAAGAATACAAAGCTCTCTGAGCCGCCGGTCTCTTCTCATCTCCACCTCCACCAGCAGGTGAACCCTGGGGCTGCTGCTCTCGTGCAGACTGGGTCTTGTTGTGCACCCCCAGCAGCAAACTGTAGTCCATGATCTTGAAGCTCTCAAGCACCTGAAGCAAATACATTCATCTAAATTCACTTTTTTTTTCATTTTGGTAAGAATCAAACCTACCAGACAGTCTCTCTGGAGGGTTTTGACCAGAGCACTGTGCGTGTCCTGGTCCAGCGTGAGGCCTTCAGGAACGTCGCTCAGAAAGTCCAAGTCTTTGAACGTAGGTTTGGACTTCTCACGCTCCTTCTTGGAGGCTCTCCTCTTGTAGGTGGAGCCCTTCAGGTCGAACTTGAGATGCATGCGAACGGAGCGAGGCAGGATGTTGTTCATCACCACCACCCGGATGTTTTTGCCGCCACACTGGACGCAGTAGAGGCCGAAGAATTTCGGCAGGAGAGTCCGAGGATTCTGGTTCAAGTTCTGAGAAGATGCGTGACACAAGAGATTTATTTTAGGGGCTAAAAGATTCTGGACACAAGAGTCACGGAGGTTTTCTGAGAATGTTTTGAGGGTAAATCTCCAGTGAGCGGTCAGTGATTGGAAAGCCTCCAGACACCTGGACGCCGGGGCAGAGCACCTGCGAGCCAGCGTGACTGCAGCCTGTGCTCAGCTTGTTAAGTACTCAGCTCAGGTCCTGCAGGGGTAAAAGTCTCTCCATTACAAAGCTGCGCTGGCGTCACCACAGATCAGGCCCACAGGGTGAGTTAATGGGGATCAAGACGACTGGAAGTTTGGTGTCCTCTTTTACTCCTAAAGTTTCCAGCCTGCGCAACCACTCCGACTGTTACAAAATGTTGCTGTTGTTTTTGCAACAGGCTCTTCCACAAAGTCCTCTCCTTTTTTCCAATGTACTCAATAGACTTGGGAAAGACAAAGTGAGGGGACCTTCTTTTCTTAAGTTTGAAGAAAGGACACTTTTCTCATGTAGGAAAAAAGGGCTGCTGCTTGAGCACACTAGGGGTCGATCTGTGCACAAGGCTGAAGCAGAGAATCTGATTTATTTTTTGCTATTCTGCGGCATCGCATCATCACATGGAAAAAAAGTGGAGTGTTTAACTTCTTTGTGCTGCTGCATAAAATATACAAATACTTGGAGTACCTGTAACTATTAATATGGTGAGGAGGAAACACGTATATTTTTCTACATAAAGAAGACTAAGAAAAGCAAAAATAAACAAAGAAATTCAGCCAAGTCAAGGAAAGCGGAACAATTCTGAGAAAGTCTGAAACTAAAGGGGCAGGATGTGTGGGGGGTTTTCATTTAAAAAAACGGCGGTTCCATGGTGAAGACGGTTCAATTGAGGCAAGTCTGTAGTGAACCTGTGACCCATCTGTGCAGAGTCCGTTGTCGGACGGAATTTAAAGACAGTTTGATGCCCCGACTGAGCATTTAGAAACAACTCACCATGTAGTATCCGGGCAGCAGCTTCTGGAGGAACTCCGCCTCCTTGTGTTGCACAGTTTTGATGATGAACTCATCGTCTCTGGTGACGTAGAAAATGGATCCGCTCGCTCCGGGGTTGGTTAGCTCGATCAGAGGCTCATTGCAGAGAGAGTACTACAGTGGGACGTAAACAAAGGTTTCAATTCAATTCAATTCAGATCACATGTATCAGAAGACTAACCAAGATCAGAGATCAATAACTCGCATTTATACACAACTAATCCATTCAGTTCTGAGGTTTTGGAACACAAATAAATGGCAATGCAAATCATAATTTGAAAAAAGTTACAATTTAGAAACTCCACTTCTGTGTCTGGATATACAGACCCGTGCCACCCCATTCCCAGTGAATTGACAAGAATAAACACGACTCTTCCACACTGCCGTGTTGTGTACGTGGCACGGCTGGCAGTGTCTCCTCAGTAGTGGGAGTCTAAAAAAGAAGCTTTAGCTGTTAATCTTTCCCTGGAAGCGCTTGAACGCGAGCTTAGCGTATGCTGTGTGTCGCTGCGTGTGTGGGAGTGTGCGCCATCACATGCTGAACATGAGGAGGCATGTGAAACCGTCGTCATCACCCTTGTATCACAGAATTTTTTTTATTTAGGTGCCTTTTTACAAATGCTTTTTTTAACTCCCCTAACACCAATAAGCTATTGATGTGTCCTTATCGCCGCATCTGAGGTCACTGTTTGAAATATACGGACGGAATTGTGCATTTGAAAGTGGTCCTTGTTTCAAAAACACAATGGTTTCAGCTTGACTCTTGCAGCCACTGGAATGAAGAAAATCTCCTTTGGCATCTGGGTCTTCTTTACTTTGAAACAAGTTTGGGCCCGTGTGTTTTTGTACTAAGATCAGATGCAGACACAACAAACATAACTCTAAAACTGAGTGTGAGAGTCTTTATGTGGCGAAAATAGTGTCAAAACACAATGATATCATAATATCATCGTGACACAAAATGTCACAATGATTATTATTTTTGAGGGGAAAAAAAACACTGAAATAAATAAATAAGAAGAAGAAGAAGAAGAAGAAGAAGAAGAAGAAGAAGAAGAAGAAGAAGAAGAAGAAGAAGAAGAGTGCTAGTCATTGAAATGTCAAGAACTTTACACAAGACTAATAAATAAATAAATGCATAAAAATTGACTCATGTAGTCATAGTAGTGAAGTCACATTCAGGTAACTCCCTCCCCCCCACTGGTAATATTGGGTGGGCCGGCTGTGTTTCAGTTGCATGTTTGTTGTCTTCCCTTTTTTGTTGCCACTACTTTCTTGAACGAGTAACTGGAAAACAAACATACAAGGCAATATATCTAAGCCGGGATCCCAAATAAGTGGAAGGTGATGGATGAATACTATTCTCTATTGAGTTCTGCCTTTAGTTTGTGATCACTGATCATTCACCTGAATGGAATCGTCTGAATATTTCTCTGAATGTTTCCTCTTGAACATATAATAACATACATTTGTTTTAAATTTTTCTGAATATACTTGTTATTCATCATGAGTTCAACAGTGTGGCACCTCAGTAAACTTGAACCTTGGTAAAAATTCAGGCTACATTCAGTATGGACTGGCCTTCGGGTTCATAGACGTGAGGTTCTTTCCGGGTCTCAAAATCACAGTTCTCCGTATGGATACTCACAAGGTAGTCATCAGGTCGAATCCCAAACAGCTCCCTGAAGTAACGGAACGCAATAGGCGCGTACGTTTTGAACCTGAAGTCTGGGTAGTGATGAGCCGGAGTCAGGTTGCTGCCTTCACTGCGCGGTGATAAGATAGCAGCGTTTAGTCAGCGCCCTTCAGTCTGACTCGCCCAAACATCAGGCCCGCACCTGGGGAAGAAGATGCTCTCCACCACGTAGAAGTCCTGCATCAGCACGTCTCTCTCAGGTTTGGAGCTCAGGTTGCCAACTGTGTATCCGATGCCGAGCTGGATGGCACCTTTTAAAGCCGAGGAGGTGGTCTGGAGGCGGCGGAGAAAAGAACAGATCAGCGTGAGGGTGGGAGGCAGGTGGAATCGTGATGCAATTCCAGGGATATTCAGGAACAAATCTTAAGGAGAAACACGAAAGACGCTCGACCTTCTTGTATGTCGTCTCTCCAGACGCATCCACTCTTCTGTGGCCAATCTTCTTCTCGTGAGTCTGGCTGGATCCAAATGGGGACGGCATCTGACACAGGGAGGAGAGAAACAATCACAATATGCTTCACTCACTGCCACCTTGAAAATGGCTGCCACATCAAAAGGTTGAGCTCAATCGCTCAACAGTTTTTTGTGGACTTTAACACAGCATCAAGTTTAATTTTAGACCAACAACATGCAAGTCATGCTTGTTCTGGCTGCATGAACTAACTTAGCCCATTGTTTTTCATCGTGAAACCTCCAGTTTAAACCAATGACTCTATAACAACAGGGCCGCAAGCCCCCCCTAGTGTTTTTTTAGTTTTCACCTTTGGGCCATGAGGGCTGCAAGACGCTCAGTTTTAATATATTAGCCACATATGGTGGCAGTAGTGAGTCACTGAATTGACATGACAGCTGCAAATCTGTGGTAGTGAACAACTTCTTGAAAAGAAAACATGATAAAGAAAGTGATGTCGTCCCTCCCAACAGTAAAAACTGTCCATGAAAGCACCTGTTAGAGCAGTTTTGAAAATGAATTTTATGGCGATACTTTTATTTATACTTCAATTATACCTTCTTTGGAGTTTAAATAAAATATATAATCTTTATTTTAGGATATTTACACATGGTTTTATTATATTTATTTTATACTGAGTTTTTCCAATTTTCTCAACAGTTTGGATCAAGTTTATTTTTTCCTTTTTTTCTCTTGTAAATTTGAAGAATGTGAGTTTCACCTGGTGCTGCTGCTGGTTGGACTTTTCATTGAAAAATAAATATCTTGGCGATGACCACATGGTTTCATGTAATTTCACAAGGTTTTGGTTTGTTTACGTGTCAGTAGATTAAATGTGGTTATTGATCACAAGTCACAAGAGTAATGAATCAGTTCTATTATTTGAATGTGTTCTGGGAAAATGGCCCTGAGATAAAAAAAAAAAAAAAAAAAAAGGTTAAGGACCCCTAATGTAGATGAACTCACTCACATCACACTTCGATTACAAACACAAAAGGTTTTTGAGGCATGTTCGAGCATCTCTCAGTGACATCACCAACATAACAGCCTTATTGTCCCAACATGCTTGAATAAATATTGTGTATAAGCACAACACAAGAACGTGCCATCACATCCTGCAGGACGATGGTTCTGAGTGTGTTGCAGTCCCCAGAGCAGCCGCTAGGGGCACTACTCTGAAGGAACAACTTTTAGTATGAACTATAATTTGAACCTTTATAAAAAAAAGAATAAGCACAAGCAAGCAAGACTCATGAGGACATTTAAGGCAAGTAGAAACAACAACACAGGGGTTTAGAATGTTCTGTTATCTCACCTCTGTTATCTGACTCTTCTTGGCCGAATCTGAAGACAGAGAAACTCAGTTACTTATTAATGCCGAGTACACGTTCGCGTCAGTCTTGGCACAAATACAGAGGCTAATAAACAGTGGTCGAAATACACTGTTTATTAGCCTCTGTATAATAAACAGTGTATTATACAGAGTGTATGTTTTCAGTCATCATATATTATATGGTGACTGAAAACAACAAGAATCAACAGAAACATTTCAGTTCAGCGAGACTTTCAGCGAGGAACATTTAAATAGCTGTCTTATTTAAATGTTGTTGACATTTGTTGTCAACCTGGCAGCAACCTGGACAGGCAACCTACAGAAGACATGTGAGGCATGTACAACTACAGAGTCTATCATGTCGTGACTCACCAGGGAAAATGTCTGCCCGTCCTTAAAAAACACAATTAAGACTTGTGAAAGTGAATTTGAGCAGAGAGCTGTTGCTATTTTTCTAATCCAGGATGGTCAGATTTGCTCTGCAGAGGCAAACCCTCTATTGGATTGACTTCCTCTCTCCATAATCTGAGCGCTGCCATTGGTTGATTCCTGCACACGTGAGGATTAGCGTGCGTCTTGCCGACGGGCATAAAGGACACCGTTCCGCCGGTGTTTCAGCGTGTTTGAGTCCGGCGGGACAGAAGGTGGGCTGGGAAGGAACACTGATGTGATGGTGCTGAAGAACAGTCACGAGAGGAGGAAGATTAAAGTCGCACTCCACATAATGAAACTTTAATCCAGAGTCAACAGCCGTTACAAATAAGGGGGTGTTATTCAATCGTTGCAGCATTAGAGAAGACTACTTTTTTTGTGTGTGAGACAATCTGATAGGATGGATCATTCAAAACCGCAAGTTTGGCTTCAACTGTTGTAGTACATTATGGGACTTGTAGCATAAGCAGCCCCAAGAAAATAGAACTTAGAATAGAACATGAACTTGAGTTTGACATGACTGGCTGCTTACTGTATCTGTACACTTCCTGTGCCAAAATTGATGGAGAAATTAAAGTATTTCCATTGATTCAAAATGAACTGTAGCGGTGGTTGTTGCTTAAAATTAATATAATAATAATAGTATAATTATATTATTTTTGAAAAACAAACCCAATAAAGTTATGAAAATATAATAACAATAAAATATAAGCACTAGTCATTGAACTGTCAATAACTTTAAAATACCCAAAACAAGACGAACAAATAAATAAATAAAAATGGACTCATATATTCATAGTACAGACCACATGGTCATGCATGTTTGTTGTCTCCCCTGTTTTGTTGCCACTACTTTTTTGAACGAGTAAAGGGAAAAAAAACATACAAGGCAAAAAAAAAAAAAAAATATATATATATATATATATATATATATATATATATATATATATATATATATATATATATTCCGTGATCCCATAAAGTGAATAAGTGGAAGGTGATGAACGAATACAATTTCCTATTGAGTTATGCCTTTAGTTAAAATAAAAAGTGGAAAAGTTTTGTTCTTGACTGGTTTAAATTTTTTGCTCGGTCTGAATCCCTCCACAAAACATCTGTAGGCCACAATGTTTTTAGTAACTACCCCCTCTACGATGATCTGTGGTTGATGCAGCGACTGGTTCTAATAGACTTTCATTGTCACTCAGAACATGAAGCTTTGTGAGTGACACAGCTTGTAACTAACATCCAGACACCCTTCGTGTCTCTTATGATCCTTTATGTGGTGCACAACTTTATCTTCTCCCTGGAGGACCAATAAACTCTTCATCTTCTGATAAGAGGAATAAAAAGAGGTTTCTGTGTGAGATGAAAAGACAGAAATAATTAGTGGACTCCCTTTTTGATCCGGTTAATTCGATGACAAAGACAAGCTTTGGATATTAACTTGCCACACACAGCGCTGGCTACACCTGTAACCTGCAGATTATCTGAAGCAGGCGCGTCGACAGGGATTAGGGTCACGTCGGACTAATGTGTCACTGAGCTGCAGCCACACAGATGAGAAAAACAATGGAGTAATGCAATGTTATTCTGTTAACTTTGGATTTTTATTTTTAATATTCACTTTAAAAAACTGATATCCATGAATGAGTCTAGGATTCCAAGACGTTCCCAAGCCATAGTCGAGTCACATGACTTGAGATAACAATCATATTCATTTATTCAATGGAATTGTTTAGGTCTAAAACGGTTCCTATCGTGGCTGTGAATGTTATGGTATCAAAGTGACAGCGAAATTGTTGCACTTGAAGTATAATCCAGTGGATTTACTCTGAATCATATGCTTATGGGATGCCAGCACCTCAACCCTCAATCTGAAGCCAAACGATGAATTCCAAAATAAAATAAATAATAAAAATCAACTGGGCTTTAAGCTTCTTCACTTTGGTCCAACAATTCCTTCCAAACGCGAGACTGTGCGGTGTAATTTTGACAAGAGATTTGCGGAGTTTCTTTGAAATAGTGCGGGGATTAATGCCTTAATTCCATATCAGATTACGTAAGGCACTTTAGAAGGGAGCAGAGATACACTACTGGGTGGAGAAGAGAGGAAGCGAAGCGGTTGTTGTTGAAGAGACGCGACATGAAATGATGCTCTACCCAACACCAGTGATCACATGACCGCGCCTGTGCCATATGTGGCCCATTTACAACGTTATCTCAGCATAATAATGCATGATAAACACCGTCAGAACGCGGTCGCATGAAGAGGTGGATGTGAAGCAAACTTGATCCATAAACCTGACTGCAGTGAAACACCCACCGGAGTCGGCCAGCTCCAGCTGCAGGCTGAGGCCAGCGTCCTCGCTCCGTCGCCGTCCATCCGGGCTCGACCCCTCCATCCTTCCTCGGCGAGCGCTAGCGGGGGACGCGACCCTGCGTTACTGGCATCCCAGCTCCGAGCGTGCAAGAGGAGAAGCGGGCATCTGACGGGGAAGGTTCAGTGACGCTGCAGCAGCAGTGACCGTCCGCCTGCGCCGCCGTTGCGTCATATAACGCGCGACAGCGACGGCTGCGTCTCGCCCCCCTGCAGCAGCTACGGATGCATCTGCTGCTGCTGCGATGACGCCCAATAGTTCACTTCGGACCGAAATAGCTCCATTCGATCGAGCCTTTCTTCTCATATGCGCTGCGCTCGTAGTGATGGGTGGATCACATTACGGGCTTGTGCTGCGTTTGGTAACGTCGGAAATTCCATTTGTCAGACTCGTATGATCCAAGATCAATATCAGTTCGTTCAGTTCATTTTAAGTGAAACATTCACCTTCTTAACTTGATCTGTTCTCTTTAATACTGGTTCATTTTTTGGCACGAATGCTTCCAATTTTTCTTCAAATATAACTGAAATTATTAAAGATTGAAATGTTTTAAGAATTTAAATAAACCAAACAGACATCACCAGTGCATTTTATTCCAATACTTGTCACAGAAAATGATCTCGGTTTACCTGCTGGGTTATATTTTCTGTTAGTGCATGATTTTCAATGCAAGATGGCCATTAATATGCATAATATCTAGGTGAAGAACAAGCCGTTTCAGTCCTCAGTAGCTCTACACACAGCTCACATTTGTTCATAGTAGGAATGGCGTTTTAAAAGTGGAGCATCTCTCCTGCAGACAAACAAGCCTTCACACACGTCGGGGAGGTTTTGGTGTGAGGTGGGAGCTGTGGAAAATATTTGCACGATAGTCATCAGGCCTGCCCTCCCCTGAGTCAGGTTTACGGACAGGCCGTCATTGGTCCACTTCCACTCACACACACCAAAACCTCTGACAGCATGAGAAGCCTGAAGTTGAACAGGAATAGGAGACTGCTGTTGTATTACAGGTACGATGGCAGGTCTTTCCTCACCACCTGGAAGTACAAGTGTTCGAGTCGGTAATCGATGTTTCAGTAGAGAATCACTGTCAAAAGTTATAAAAGCACAGTAGAAACTTACTTTGGGATCGTCCGTGGGGCCATATCTTTTCACCACAACTCCTTCCCTGTTTATCAGAAACTGTGAGGACATGAAAACACAGCTCAGTCAAACAGTTTCCTCTTCAAACAAAATGTGCTGAGTTTCTGACAGCTACCTTTGTGAAGTTCCACTTGATGTTGCTGTGAAAAAGATGAAATGATTAAACTCAGGCTGAACAAAAAAAAAAATAGTGATATGAATGTTTCAAAATATATTTAGCAGCACTCAACATCAAAATGAATTGTGAAACCTTAGAACTTGTTTTCAAAGAAAAGACAAGCTACTTACTGTTACTACTTAAGTCTCTGTTTAGACTAAGTGGAATTAATATTATAACAACACTGGATTCAAAAGACCCTGCTTCACCACACGTTGATCTTAAAAGGTAGCCATAATGCAAAATTGTTTTAGAACACATTTGTTAGTCAAATGAAAAGCCAAGACATGTAAATAAATATCAATCATCTGGTAATGAATGTTTCTATCCTTTAAAAATTCACAAAAACAAATTGGCTCATTTTGAATGTTCCAGTACCTTTATAAAACCATCACAATATTGTTTTATATGTGAAGCCCACAGCCACTCATGACTGCAAAGTTTGGAGGTTCCAAAAAAAAAGGCCCACCATTTGGTGCCATGAATGATCAATACACAATGTCACAAGTTGTCTACCTCAAAAAGATATTGGGAAACCAGCATGACGTAAAAACTTACTTCCCCAGTGTCCCTTTCCCTTTCGGCTGGGCCTTCATCCACTTCCACAGGGGGTGAGCATCATCCCCATTCACGTCGATCTTGCTGAACAGGTCAAAGTTGGCACCAAACCCTTTGGCAAACTCTTTAATCTCCGCATTGGTTCCAGGCTCCTGCCCCACAAACCAAGCACATACTTGATCAGAGGCCACTTATCCAAGTGTAGATTTATTTTTTCCTCTCTCACCTGCCCTCCAAACTGGTTACATGGGAAGGCAAGAATACGTAAACCATCCTTAGCTAACGAATCGTGCATTTCCGTCAGCTCGGTGTAGTTTACGCGGGTCTTTCCTCATTTGGAAGCCACGTTCACGATGATGCACACGTATCCCCTGGAACACAACGGTATAGGTCACAAACTATTTCCCTTATTGAGCCAGGTGCAATGAGCCATGTGTGTATTTACCTGTAGTTTTCGAGGGACACGTCTGCGCCATCTATATCCTTCGCAGAAAACTCATAGATTGTCTTGGCACTCTGCCAGTCACTTGCTTGGGCACACTGCACACAGAGGACGTGTTTGGATCGACGTGTCCAGACAAAAACACAGATTTCACACACATATGGTTGACAGTTTTGAATACACTGCAGCATACTGTACAAGGACCCATTACTTTTTCAGTGAAACATATGTATAACATACAGTGTTTTATCTAGTTCTTATGGAAGATGGTCATTTATTCAAGGCAAAAATAGACCATACTTCGATGACTTAGTCTTGGACTTTCTTTATTGTCATTGCACAAAAACATATCACTGTATTATGGCAACGAAATTTCAGCCTGAGGCCTCCGGTTTGCAAAAACAAAAACTACATGTCCAAAATAAATAAATATCATATATATATATATATATACTAAATATAAAACAAATAAACAGTATTGCAGCTATTGTCCAACGTTCAGCAACCTGACAGCACCAGGAACGAAACAGCTGGAAAGAATATAAGTTATCACGATAGCTTTTTTTTTCCTGTGGTTCAATGAGTCAGTGCGCCGATTACGAAGTCAATGAGTGACACAATACAAGGGAAGATACAGGAAACACCTCACACTAATACCCAATGCACTTTGGACGACTTAAGTCGGGCGAGCTTATCTACACACAGAGACAATAAGAATAGTGACCGGACATAACATTAATATTGAGGTAAACAAGAGACTTGAGCGGACGCTTTCCTCTGATGAAGCCAGATTCGCCACATTCAAACATGTTTAAAAGTAACGCCAGAAGTCTAATATTAAAGTCATTGACATACGTTCAATAGCAAAGGTAAATCGTAGGAAATAAGGATTAAGAATTTAGCCGCGAGGCTAGCAGCCAAACGTTCTCAGTCGGACCCATTTCCAGGTTGCACCGCACCTAAAATAAACTTGTCAAGGACAGTTATTCCACCATATGCGGTGGCGTACACGCAATAAAGAAGTAACAGCGATCCTATCGATAAGAGGTGCACACGAACACGCGGTCTGTCGAACCTACCATGCTCCTCAACACTCCCTTGCTACCGGTCAGACCCAGAACCACCGCGGATCTGAGGAACATCATGCTTTGACGCAGTCGATTCCAAATCACATGACGTGAAACCACGCCCCCTAAATACCCCAGCGCGCAGCCGCACCACAGGAATGTAAACAATTGCAAAACAGTTTCACCTTTGCAGCAGATTCTGGAAAAAAAAACACCATTTTAAATGTCATACAAATATCTTATATTTATGTTTATATTTATATGTTTTTAATTCTGCTATTGCATTTTATCAATTATGTTTTACAACTATGCAAAAATACACGTTTTATTTGCGCATCGTATTACATATATAATACATTATTTTTTTAACTAAAATAATTTTATGTCACAACACAAGTTGCAGCTCCAGTGATATTCCAACAGAGGACACTGTTGGACAAAGAAGCAGCAGTTCACGCGTCTCTGACCACTAAAGGTCCTGCGCGTTGTCGTAAATAATAAACTGTTTGGTTTTTACGACATCAGACGCACCGTAAACAATTAGGAAGTTTGATTTCAAATTGGACCAATTGCTGAAATTTCTTCAACATATATCTCACTTAATTTAGTAGTTGGAAAAATATGAATCATAAAAATAACGAATGAAGTTCAGGATTTGGTAATCATGCTCTTTACAAGCTTTATTCAGCAAAACACTTCTTAAATAAGGGACAGTCATGAAAGCGTAATTTAAATTGAATAAAATCCTGCTTTGGCTGCCACTCTTTCAACGCTGTAATTGTATTGATCAACAAACAGGCTTTGACATCCACCATCCAGGTCACTGCAACCTCACAGTCCCTATTGTTTGTTTCAGGTAGCTTCTAAAACCAGCTTTTACAATGCTTCCAAAAAAAAGGTTTGAGGTAAAAAGAGATGTCCACCCTGTCTGAATGCTGACTGGCAAGTGTCCCTTTCATGCTTATATAGGACAAGAGAGAAGAAGGAAGGACAAACCTTTCCCCTTTCATCTTTTCATCTTAAAGTATGAGTACACCTTCACCATGTCTACTTAAGCACTCTATTGTCTGGAATACGCAAGTTTTGTTCTGGAAAGCATGTGATGCTTGAGTGAAAGACAAAACGAAATCTGGAATAAATAAGCAAAGTAACTGCACTGTATAAATATGCAAAGACACAGCCTACAGTATCTTCCATTTATTCTAAAAATACTTTTTTCATGTGAATCCTGCTCACGATTGAAGTCCAAAATACTCAAAACAGGGAGGGACAATTATTACTAGTTTACGAACAAGGAAAAACAGTTTTCAGTCAAATGAAGACGCTGATTTTAGCATATTTCAGACTAACTGAAACTGAAAACAATGTGTTGCACTCTGTTGCACCACGTAGATAAAAAAAGAAAAAAGAAAAAAAAAAAAAAAAAAAACGACGTCCATCTTGAGTTGCAAAGTTTTAATGTCCGGAAATTGAAGCAAAAGATTTCGGCAGTCAGGTGAAACGTGTCACATTTCTTTTTTTCCCCGAACAAAGACACACCCTCACTGCGCATGCGCCCAAAACAAAACAGAACTTTGGGCCGTGAGGGCCTTGAGATGCTCAGTTTTAATATATGAGCCACGTATGGTGGCAGTAGTGTGTCACTGAATTGACTTGAGAGCTGCAAATCTGTGATAGTTACCAACTACGGAGAAGTTCTTGAAAAGAAAAAAATGATAAAGAAAGTAAAAACAGTAAAAAGTGTTAATGAAAGCACCCGTTGAAGCAGTTTTGAAAACTTTATAGCAACACTTTCATTTACACTTTACTGATCTTATTTGGAGTTTAAATAAAATGTATTATTTTTACTTTATAATGTAGTGACTGAGAGGTGGACCGCTGTATCCAGCAGTGATGTGGACTACCCATGATGCATTTGGTGGTTTTCAGATCACTGCTGGATACAGCGGTCCACCTCTCAGTCACTCCAATGATATTTAGACCTGGTTTTATTATATTTATTTTATTCAGAATTTTATTCAGTGTCTCCAATTTTCTTAATATAGTGTATTTTTTCCTTTTTTCTTTGGTAAATTTGATGAACGTGACTTGAGTCTGGTATATATATATATATATATATATATATATATATATATATATATATATATATATATATATGACAAAGATTATTGCGCAACCGAAATCGATTTTGCGCTCGCCGAGATGAGTTGTTATGTCACGCCGTGAAATCTCAGAGGAGTTGGTTAGCACCCACTGCCATGTGACCCTCATCGCCAGGAAGCCACGGGCTCGACCGCGCTGACACGTCGCTCTGGATATGAGCGTAAACGACTGCCAATTAAAGAGGAGCCGCTCACACGCGTGTTCGCGCGAGCAGAGATCGGCACACGCGCGGTGTTTGTTGGGAACCCAGGTCATGTCTTCTTCCCATTTAATCACCGCATCATCCGCCACAACTTTCCCCCTGCAACATCCAGTTGAAAGACTCCAATTTAACGCCTCACACGCAGCCCGTTGACTTACTCCACTGCAGAAAAGATCAAAACTAGGGAGTCATAATTTGTGTGTTTGTGTGTAGATCCAGCAATTAGTAGACGCTCTATGTGCTGTCAGGCTCTTGTGTTTGTTTATCCAGTTACATAAAAGTGTTAACTGCCGGAGGAGAACTTTCAAACAAAAAATAATTGTTGATCAAAATCATTTTTTCAGTCATTTTTGAGTGAAGCGCAGGTGTGCCACTTTTGAAAGTATTTCCATAGTGAAGAGCATGAATGTGTTTTTTGGTTAACAGTATAAAAAATAAAAAAAAAGCTAGTTTCAGCGGGTCATCCTCCAGAGAGGCGGCAGGCAGCCTAAATGATGATAAATCACTTTTACAGGAAGCAGGGCACATAATTAATGGGTGGAGATGGCAAACACAGAAAAACAAACAAGTTTGATGTATTAAAAAAAAAACTGCTGTTGCCTAGAAACAACCTCTGCTAAACCTGGCTCCCCCACCGCACACGCTCACACATTCCCACATTCACGCACAAAGCGTGCACCTCTGGAAATAGGAACAGACGCCTTAAGATAAGTTGGGGTTGTGTCTTACTGTTCCTAAGCAACAAGTGTTGCATCAGGCTAGATTAATGCGCCGAACAAAAAGAACATTCCTTTTGTCTTTTCTTTGACAGTCGCAAATACAACAAACAGAATGAACCATTTTGATGTCATCATGTCGAACCTGAAGCAAAGTAAATCCCTCCGTCGCTGACCTGCATTTCTAATAATAGAGGCTGGAAAGTTGCGTCCCGAACTTTGGCTCCACACTTGCTGTTGTGCAAACCAATATGGAGACGTCGGCCAGCCCACCACACACTTGAGAACAAGCAACAAAGGGAGCATAATGAAAACAGATGGCAAACTATATTTACATAGGCAGGGAATCTTTTACATTTAACCGGTGTACTCGGAGGGGCTCGGTTGGCAAGGCAACAGGATCCCGCAGTCTGTTTCTCATGACTGCTTCCCGACAGTCCGGATCAGCTTCTACATCCTTCCATCCACCTTGAGAGGAGATAATTAACTGCATGCTGACGTACGGTTAGGGGCTTCTGATTGGATGCTGTGACATGTTTTCCCGCTGAGCTTGAGCTTGGGAGGTGACATCAAACCCGTGCTACCATGTTACAGTACAGACATGGCGCAGCTCACACTGCACCAAGCCATTATGAGTTGTCGATCTTGGTCGAATCTGGATCTAAATTCAGGAGACAATACCTCAAAGTCGTCCAAACACTCATGAAATCTGTATAGTTTTCTTTGATCGGAGACTGCTGCGATCGTAAAAAAAACCAAGGTTACTAACTCAACATTGATCCAGAGCTGAATTCCCATGTTTTGCAACAAGGAACTCTTGGAAAGATGTCATATGCGTCCAAGCCGAAGAAATCAGACGCGGAGTCTGCAACTGTCTGTGGAAGCCTGTGTGCAGCTGGAATCGCTAGCCTTCTAGAACAGCACCCAACACAAATTTCAGTCGAGTTTAAGGCTCTGGAGACTGAGCCAGACTGAGCTCGACTTGACACATGCCATGGTGATGGAGTAGAACAGTGATTCTTAACCATAGGGCCCATGGTTGGACCACGAGCGCCCCCTAGAGGACTGCTAAAAGTTTTTTGTTTTACACCTTTGGGCCACGAGGGCAGCAAGACGCTCAGTTTTAGTACATTAGACACGTATGGTGGCAGTAGTGTGTCAGTGAATTGACTTGACAGCTGCAAATCTATGATAGTTACCAACTACGGAGAAGTTCTTGAAAAGAAACAATGATAAAGAAACAGTAAAAATTGGGCACCTGTTGAAGCAGTTTTGAAAATTGCACATTTTATGGCGATACTTTCATTTACACTTTACTGATCTTATTTGGAGTTTAAATAAAATGTTTTTTTTAATGATATTTAGACATGGTTATATTTATTTATTGTATTCTGAATTTTATTCAGTTTTTCCAAATTTCTCAACAGTTTGCATCAAGTGTATTTTTTTATTTCTTTCTTTAGTAAATTTGTTAGTTTAGTAAATTTATCATGACTTGCACCTGGTTCTGCTGCTGGTTGGGCTTTTCTAGGACAAATATCTTTGTGGTGATCACATGGTTTCATGTCATTTCACGAGGTTTTGGTTTGTTCACGTGTAAGTAGATTAAATATGGTTATCGATCACAAATGAAATCAAGAGTCATGAATCAGTTCTATTGAATGGGCCCCAGGTCCATTTGTTCTGGGAAAGGTGGGCCCCTACGCTGGAGTAGACCCAAACTAACTCGCAGAAAACTAGTGCTAACTGTGCTAAAACAGAAGTCTGTAACGCTAATGGAGAGCAACATATATATATATATATATATATGTAAGGGAATGACGTCAGTGCTTCCACTGACTTTGCTTCAATATTATAATTTTTTATTATATATTTCCACATTAAAGGAAGTGAATTTCATTGTGAATACATTATGTTTCTGGAGAACTGGTACCATAGATGCTCATTAAAACCAGTGTTTACATTATTATTTGTCTAGGAAGTGAAGTACCAGCTTTTTGGGGGGGCAGAAAAAAAGAATTGCTGTGAACAGTGTTGTTCCTGTGGACTTGGACAAATGAAATAAGATCCTTGGTCACATGATGTCCTCAGCTTTAAAAGGAAATGATAAGTCTGGGAGGGAAGAGACACAGCTCATTAAGCATTTACATGATCCCTGCTGAGGCGCAATGAGGCGGCAGCAGCCGGTTTTAGAAGAGACGCCGTTGAGTGCTTGGAGCGTCTGGACCTGATGTCAAACGTTACTAAAGACAGATTTCCCCTGTTCTTTTCCCTCGCTCAGTCGCTGCAGAGGAGTGCGTCTCATTTCCTTTCAAATTAGCCCCTGTCGGTTTCATTTGAATATTTTACAGCCATTGCTCACGTTTGCGTGAGGCACGACCTGAAAACCGCTTTTTAAATGAGACACTTTCAGTCTCATCGGGGAAGTTCTGTTCTGGCAGGCAGGTGAAGTTCTGGGAGGACGGTGTGGGACTTATGGGGCCCGTCTAATTTGCAGTGAGTATCATGGTAAAAAGGTTTGAATGAGTTCAGAACCTCAAGAATATAAACTCCAGAGTAGGTGTGTAGATTTATGTAGGTGAAGTAGAGCCCATGGCATTCGATGAAACAGTAAACCATCCACAGACGCATCTGTCACTGTGGCGAGTCGGAGAAACACCCTCTACGCTTCCTTCTTTATCTGAATGAAAATATGTTTCTACACACTAAACTGCTTGTAGTCATCCCACATTGCGTAATTTTACAACTTTAAAAGACGAAAATGTCTGCGTGCTCTTTGGATAAATGGCTATAAAATCTATAGTCTCTCTGCCACGCCATGATGCACTGCTACAGTTAAAGGTCTTCGATCCATTATGTGGTTATTTTCAGAATTTTCAATTCAGTTATAAGATATATACACAAGAAATCATATTATTATTATTATTATTATTATTATTATTATTATTATTGTTTTTTAGACTATAGACAACTCTTTGTTGTAACCAGTTTGCTCAGTTTTCATTTTTAAAGCTTGAAAGAATTTTTATTTAAAAAATGTAAAATAAATAATTAAAAAATATATAACGACCTTTTTCTTTCAGCTTCTCCCTTCAGATGTGGCCACAGTAGATCATCTTCCTCCATCTCACCCTTTCCTCTCCTTCCTCTTCTCTCAAACCTATTTTGTTTTTGACTTTGTCTCCTAAACACCTGACATGTGCTGTCCCTCTGATATACTGCTTCCTGATCCTATCTATCCTGCTCACTCCCAGAGAGAAGCCCAGCATCTTCATCTCCGCTACCTCCAGCTCTGCCTCCTGTCTTTTCCTCAGTGCCACTCTTTCCAAACCATACAACATTGCTGGCCTGACCTCCGTTTTGTACACTTTCCCTTTCATCCTTGCTGACACTCTTTTCTCACACGTCACACCTGACACTTTTCTCCAATTATTCCACCCTGCCTGCACCCGCTTCACCTCTTTCTCACCCTCTCCATTGCCCTGGTAACTTCACCTGTCCACTTGGGTCCCTCTCATTCACACACATGGATTCCGTCTTACTGTGGCTAACCTTCATTCCTCTCCTTTCTAACACATACCTCCACCTCTCTAGCTGATCTTCCACTTGCTCCCTGCTCTCACCACAATGTCATCTGCAAACATCATCGTCCCAGGGGCTTCTTGTCTAACCATCATCTGTCAACCTGTCCATCACCGTGACAAACAAGAAGGGGCTCAGAGCTGAGCCTTGGTGCAGTCCCACCTCCACCTTGAACTCCTCTGTGACACCTGCAGAACACCTCACCACTGTCTTACACCTGGCATACATGTCCTGCACCACTCCAACATACTTCTCTGACACTCCAGACTACCTAAAATGAAAATAAAATAAAAATATATACATAAACAAAGGTAAGGACACAGAAGACTACAGAGATGGAGGAAAAACAATGACATAGTAAAAGTAATAAGAAATACATATTGAATAAAAATATCAGTAAAAATCCTAAATAATAAAATTTATAAAATCATGTGAATACATTGAAAAAGTAATTCAAAAATGGAATATAAAGCATGAAAATGCCTCTCATCAAAATCCAGCAATATAATATTGTCTCATTTGTCAACTATTAATGAAAGCACAGATATAAAAATGAGTCATATTAAGACCAGACAGGCCCAGCTTCTGCTCCCCTTCCAAGTGAGTTTGGACACTGACGCTGCACCCAACAAGCCAGGTGGAAAGGAGTGACACTTTGATTCTCATTAATATAAACCAGAAAGACAAGCTCAAGTGTGACTCGTGTTCTTGTTTTCATCTGACTGGCAGGTGAGTCTTCCGTCTCCTCAAACTCCCACTTATAATGTGACAGTTGGAACAAGCGGCGGCGAAAGTCAGCGGCAGCTTGTTAAAAAAGCCACTCCGGGGAGCAGAGGCTGCATCTTTAAAAGTCAATTGCAGTTGGCTTTTGTGGCGTGAAATGATTCAATACGACTGGTTCTAAACAGACATGAGTCACGAGAGAGAGAAACACTAATGAAAGAGTTACAGTCGGCGTGATGCGCTGCGGTGGCTCCACACCTCTGCTCTCATGCGCTATCAAAAGGAGCACGAGTGTATCACCAATCTAACAAAGGGCAAAGTAAAAGTCCCCGTGTTCACCTGCTGCCTCCCAGCAAGACAGAGCTCTGCAGCCGCCCGTCTTTGTCCTTTGAATTACTCTCTGCTAAAACACACTATTGCCCCTTGTCTGCCTTTGTTTCCTTCCATTTTCGTGTCCAGCTGTGCTTCTTTTCCAGGACTGTCAGAGGAGGATTGTTATTAACAAATAAGAGAGCAGCATTTAAAGTCGCACCTGGATTCATGCAGCACCTGAGCGCACGTGTTGCTCCGCATAATAGACAGAGACAGAGTGAACCCGCCAAATAACAAATGTAAGATCTCCACTGGAGACGGCGGCGCCGAATGAATTGTCTCTGGTGAGCACAGTATGAAAGTAAAGGGGAGTGAAACGTGTTTCACCAAGTCACAGGCTGAGTCAAGAACCAAACCTTTGAGTCGAGTCTTGAGTTAAAGGGAAGTCTTTCTTTCCACCTGGCTCTCGTCGCGCATGCTTCTAATGTGAATATTTTTGTGTTGTGTTATCAGTAAATATCCCTCCGACTCCAAAAGAACATCATTTTACGCTCTATAAACGGAGAGATTTGTGTGTTGGGAGAAGCAGGAGGAAACAGCCTCACTTAATCATTTCTTCAATTTCGACAACTGAATACACATCTGGTTTTAGCCGAGTAAATATCACAGTGCCCCACAGGACCCGCGCCGCTTTGCTTTATTGGTTCAGTCATTTTAAATGGAAGCTGGAGAAAATGAAAAAATAAAACTCTTTAAACAAATGTTCAACTCGCCCAGTGTCAGACTCGCAGCGACTAAAACACATGATCAAAAGTGGCTCTGCTGCTTCATATTCTTCCTGTGACATCTAAGAGAAAGCCAAGACCCTCGGACAGGTGGAGGAGAAGCAGCAGATGAGATCTTTCTCTCTTCCTCCATCTGTTTCACTCCACTGGTTTATGTAGGAATGTCATTTTCTTGTTGCTCTAGCAACAGAGGCAGGGCAGGTTTACCCCCGTCTCTGGAGGAGTTAAAAGAAACCCTGATAATTCTCATTTAACTCTGCTGAAAGTGAAAATGCTCTGTGTTTATGAATTATTCCTCACTAGACTAGAAGGTTGTCGCCTTTCTCCATGGTCTGGACCAGATGTTTCCTGTAGTTGCAGTTAATAACCCTCATGAAAAAATCAAAGAAATCTCAGATGAGGAGCCTCGAGGACACTCACTTTCTTCCTTCGTCTTAGATCAGAGTGCAGTCGCTCAGCTCAACAATGGGTTTTCTGATGAAAGTTTTCTGGCACCAACATATCTGGAGGCTGATCGGTCTCCAACTGGGGATAGTGGGAGTGTTAACATTAAAAATAAAGAGCTGCATTGTAGTGTTAAGTGTGTTCTTTTATCGTTTTCACAACCTTTGGTCCTCCTCCATATCAAGGACCATGTAGCCTCAGGTTTCCTGCGTGAAAAACAACAGCCAGAACTGTTTAATAATCTTAAATGACTGGCCGTTTTCTGCCATCATTGTGAGCAATGGAAATAGGTGAAGTGAAGAGTGCAGGCAGATCATATTTTTAATAGTCAGCTTGGGTTCGTCCTCAGGTGCCTTTGCCGGTGCAGAACGTTTTGTTGACATTGTGGGTTTTATCATGGAGTAAATTTGCAAACGTAAATTTGGCAAGCTGTACAGAGACGAGGTGCAGAGACTGTTCACGTTGGTTAGTCCCTTAGCCAATCAGGATGCAGAACAAAATGCTCTGTTAAAAAAAAAAAAAAAAGAATTAAAAAACTGCACTAAAAATATCTGTGACACAGCGAAGCCGCGAAGCCGCGAAAGGTGAACCGTGTTACAGCGAGGGTTCATATATATATATATATATATATATATATATATGCTGCACTGTGGTGGTTGAGACTATATATATATACACACACATAATAGAATAATAGAATAGAATAGAATATTTTGGGCAATTTATGATGTAGAATTTCATAACAATTTCAATTCTGCATATATACATATATACTTATGTACACGCCTATATATGTATATGCATATGTACATATATTCTGCATAAATACAAATTCAACTTTTACTTAAAAAACATCCGACTGAATTTGAATTACAATTTCCTTTTCCACCACGGTGCTTTTTTATTCAGCAGCAGGCAACAATCATCCGCTCATGCCAAGAATCACATTCAGTTCCGTTTGCATTAGAGCGTGGGTTATTCTTGGCATCCACTATAACTGAAGGTTTTTATTTCCTGTCAACATATGTGCTTTCTAAAATGAAGTTAATTGGCCCCTCGTTGTTTTCGGCCCTGAGACCCGCTCGCTCTTGAGTCCGTCACTCTGGATGCTATAAATGATTCGCCTATGTTTTCATAATGGTGCCTCTCTCGCACTCTTCAATTATGGGGTGTCAGAAGTGGATCGTGGCCACGACGACGTTTATGACTCACCTTCCACTTTCCCTCACTTCCATAGTAATGCAGCATTGTGGCGGTTCTGGTTAACTGGACCGATAGATGAGTCCATTACAGGTGTACATTTGCTTCATATTTATGTTCACATACAGAAGGTATGATTTCCCAGACGTATAGACTGTCAAATGTAAAGCACTTGCAGAACATTAAGGTTCATGTATCGTGAGGGAAGGCAGTGAGTCACCAGCGTGGACTAAAGGCCATTATTAGCAAAGCGACGCCATTTCCCCTCTTGTGCTCTCAACAACAGTTGGATGGAAATGTCCAGAGACTGGGAGGTAAAACCAGTTATCTTGCGAGGTTTGAAGTATCGACTTCTTCTCGCGTGGCAGCTCATCAAGCGCCACTTGTCTCTACTCCAACTGACTTTGTGACTCATTGATTTATTGGTATTGATGATGAGCACAGACTGCTGTATTTGTCTTTGCCTTCCAAAATAACCAGGCAACCATTTGGTTCTGCTGTGAGAGACAGAAATCAACGCCAGCTTGCTGACTCATCCCTACACATTTTTTTTTTTTGACAGCTTGTGAGTTCACTGGAAAAAGCCACATGGTCAGAGACATCTTGGTCTTTTCAGGAGTTGATCTGAGGGATGGAGTCATGTCTTGTTTGTGGTAGTGTAAGTGAGCCAACTGTGAATGATGGGAGACCAGTGGACGGGCAGGATTGAAATTCAAAAAGGAAATATTGAGATATGACAAGGGCAGAATTATGGGTAGTGTTGCAGGTTCAAATCCAGCTCAAGAGTCTTTTCTATGTGTATCACCTGATGCTTTTGTGGATTACCTCCGGGAACTCCAGTTTCCTCCCACATTCGAGGTTAATCGGTGACACAAAATTGTCTGTAGTTTTATCTCTAGCTCACCCCAACTCCCGCCCATGCCGTATGAGGACATTTTGACATTTTCAAATTGAAAATATTCTCAACATATAATATTATGGTGCATCATTCTGTGTCAAATTCTGTGAAAAAATGCTTAAGTTTTGGATAACAAACGCAGTATACTGTGTATCATTTGGGTCAATTGAATGCACTTGCATCTGCATGTACTTTTGTTTGCAATTTATGAACTGGAAAATGTATGCAATTTTATTGCCAGTTGAACTGGTTTTCACTTTAAAGTATTTAAGAGCCGGGTCATATTAATTCATATAAAAAATGAGCCACTGTTCCAGAGGTGTGCTGTCCGGTGAGAGCTGACTTTCATCGCTGATGATTTATGACAAGTTATGTCCTGCTTAAGCCTCGGGATCACGCGGCATTATTACTTACCTCCCTCTGCTATAAGACGATGCAGCTCAAATTATTATTATCAGACTATTTTTGCTGCACTGCGGTGGTTGAGACCGTTTCAGCACCACGGAGAGCGCCTCTGTTCTTCACGCTCTCATTCGCACTGGAAGTCGAGACGTTAGTTTGTTTTTTTATTTTTATTTTTTACTATAACTGCCTGTATGATTTAAAACAAAAGCGTTGGAGTTGGAGTGCTGTATTCAAGCCAGAGGTGGGGAGCTGCATAACAAGTTTGGAGGGCACAAATTTGAACTGAAGTACATGAAGTCTACTCAGCAGTTATTGCTGAGGGAAAAACTTTATTCTACTGCCTACACTGAGGAGGGTCGATGTTTGAAAAAGAAATGCACTTTTAAAGGCAGCAAAATAAGAACTTTGGAAACACCAAATAATGACGGCGTCCTGTGGAGCCGAACATAAGCCCGCTGCCCCTAAACTAAAAGCCTCGATGAAATGCCTTTGTGGGCGACGACGGAACATTTGAAAGATAAACATGTAAATTAAAAACGGCAAGTTTGCCACTGATTAATTCCTGCGTCTCTGACAAGCGCGCGGCGGGAGCTTCCGTGAGGCTCCTCTCTTCTATTAGCCCTTGTTTGATTCGAGCCCAGCTGCTGTGATTTGTTTGCGTCTTTGATGATTTTTGAAACATCTGCTGTGTCTATTGGATGCTACACTGAAATGGCATGAGAAACTCATTGGGTGCGATCGGCTTCCTTCGCTCCCTTCGCCTGTAAGCTCTCCCTCTCTCCCGGCACTACTACAGATGGTAGAGGTCCACTCTTCTTTGAACATAATCCATCTCGTACTGTCTTCACCCCCTCTCCATCTGTCTCCTCTCTCTCTCTCCCGCACAGCCATGTTTACTTGTTGCATGCTCTGTAGATGGACTAATCCTTAAACAAGTTCAGAACTCGCAGACTGAAACTGATCTGCTTTGGTGTTACTGTTTGTCTGTGACGGAGCACAGTCAAAGCTGCAACACATAGCAGCACAGCTCAGTGGATTTGCACCACAAGTCTCTCACAGTGGCAAAAAAGGCTTATTTGTGTTTTAAAGGAGCTGAAAGTACTGAAAGTTTTTGTTCGTAAATGCGGATTCACTTAAAGGTCTCACCAATAAGACATTATTTGGACATTCATAAGACACCATATTGCATTTTTAAGGCTTTACAGAAGATGTTATGAATGTCCATAATCATGTATGGTAACTTATGACAAGGTTTATAAAACATATTGTGGATTTAAATAAATCTAGTTATAAAGACTCCATTAACCTAACCACATTGTATAGTATATCAGAAATAAGATTATGTAACAGTATTCTTTCAAATTCTGCAGCTTATAATTCTAAATAAACCTCTGTATAAGCCATCATAAATGATTATGAACATTTTAAATGCATTATGATCAAATTGTTTTAATTTTAATCTGTTAAATAGTTTATTTTCTTCACAGTTTATGTACCTGTGTTCTGCCTCCACATGTATCAAAAGGTATATAGCAGATTTTTATTATATATGCTTCAACAAACAGTTCTTTTTTCTAAACCAGGTAGTTTTCTTTTTAACAAACTGCCATTATACAACGTGTACTTGTTTCCCTCTTTCACCAAGGTATTTTGAACTTAAATCAAAACTGACTCTTAACCTTAAATAAGTCACTTTTTGTGTCAAACCACTGCGTCTTGCATTCTTCTGAGAGTGCTTTGTCCTTTATCCAAAGGCTTATTTGTCAAGTACGGATTTGTCTTCAGACGCTTCACCGTTATCATCAAATGTAGACCAAACTAAACAATATACTCCTGACTCGTGATGACCAGCTGCAGCAGCTACAGTACGATACTTTCAAGAGTGTTGAAGACCCTCTGTTTCAGCAGCTGTGATGTACGCAGGTATGCAGTAGCAGACTGATACACAAAGCACAGAGAAAAACACAAATGAGCTTCTCATCAAACCACAAACACTGTAAGTACCAGATCTGATAGGACGACATTGTTAGTCATGTTCAGAGGCAGAATCACTTCAGACAGAAGAGTTTTGATCTTGTTATCAAAGACCAGAACTAACAAGAGAGACACTTTTAACTGGATTCAACACAGCAGGCTTAGCTCACAACACTGGCTACCTGCCCGTTCCAGAATTTAAAATTTGTACTCATTGCTTCTTCTCAAATTCAAGCAGTATGAATATCATTACATATATTATTTAATGGAAGGCAGAAGAGAGCTGTATGTGACTTTACACAGGATGCATGTTTAACTACATTATTATGACTCCCTTTCAGTCAGCATAAGAATGTTGGAACCGATTTCTTATTTATAGTAATCCAGCCCATAATTTCCGATCAGAAAATATCATTTTTCTTGTTCCACATCGACAAAGGGTAGCATGCTGAATTATTGATTTTCAAAAAGGGCATCTGCGTCTCTCCACTGCTGCTGATGTTCTCTTAACTTGGTGCTTTAATAAAGCAGGTCAAAGGTTGAGAACATTCCAGCAGCTGAAGATTTCTTTCATTACAGAGAGGAGCGAAACCAGTCAGATGAAATCAGCACGAGGTTCTAGCGCTGTCAGAAATGAGGTCCATTCAAGACTGAAACGATGAAATAAAAAAACCAAAATTCAAAAAAATGCCCTCCAGTACTTGAAATGTTTCATATTTTTTGGCTTCCATCAAAACCCTGGAGAACATGGAGTGGTCCAAATGACTCCTACGAGATGGCTGCTCATATCATGACAGATCCACCTCCATGTTTAACATGTTTGACATCGTGGGTTGAAGGAATTCTTCCACACGAATCCTCATCCAGCTGCAGATCATCGGATGACTCTACTGTCTTCACATTGCTTTCAAGTCACAGTCATGAATGTGACATTTACCGCAACAAAGGGCTTGTTTTTCTGACATATTCAATATTGCTAGTCTGTGGCACCAGCATTTCCAGCAATTTAAGAATAAAATATGTATTGGATACTTAAATCAGGGAGCAGAAAGGATTCTGAATGAGTGCAAAACATTCAGCGTATATTTGTCAATAAATATGCTGATAAACACAAAATACAGACAACAAAGATGTTAAAGTATTTTCCCCGTATTTGTTGATGTGTTATCAAAATATTTGCTCGGCAGAAACCCTGTGATGGTAAGAGTTGAATAAGAGGTAGAAATGTGGTTTCAAAATAAGAAAGGTTGAAAAATAAACCTAAAACAAAAGAAACAAAGAGGAGGAGGTCTGCACTGTCTGAGTGCTTTTATTTTGTGGCGCCTGTTATTCCAGTTTGACCGACAGCTGATAAATGTCACAATGCAGAGTGTGTGTTGAAAATAACTTATATTGGAGTGAAATAATTGGTGAGAGCTTTATTGTGGAGGGGTGCGCGAGACACAAACGCATCGCCAGTGCTCCCACAGGAAGTCCAATTACGGCGCTTCTCTGCGCGCACATATGTGTAAGGTAGTAAATAATGCAAGAGCGCACCTTATCATAACAGAAGGTCTTCATGCGAAAGGAGCAGCTGATGGAGCTGCTTTGTGCCGATGAGATCAGCAGTTTGTGTTTTGAGACGCGTCCAAATTAATCATTCTTCGCTCGGCGCTGGAGTTATGCTAAACACCATGTGGAGGTTTCCAGTCCTCCCCATTGGCTTAGGAGTCCCTCAGACCCCCCTATAAAGCGAGGGTGAACCATCCAGCAGTCCTTTCCCGCTGGCAGACCTTCTGGACTTGCATCGACACTTTTGACGCGCGCCGGAGCGCACGGGGAGCGAGTAAACAAATCACCACAGCGAGTTCCACAGCCAACAGGTTGGTGGACTTCATCACGCTTGCCTTGTTTTTTTTTTGTATCTGAACATGTATTACTGTGTTTCGATTATTAAATATAAGTTTTATGCGTGTCTATCGCGCGTTTTATCGCGCGTAAATTACTTACGCGCCAGTATTCCGTTACTATTGTGGCATGTTTGCAGTTTAAAGCCAGTTAATCCTTAAAAACAAATTAAATCTTCAATTTTTTTTTATGATTAAACGCTTTTGGTAAAATGTTGATGCTGTCTTTAATGTTATTAAAATACATTGTTGTCATTAGACACTCGTTTTCACGTGTATCTAAGGGGTATCTTCACATTTTCGACACAAAAGATCATTTGGATTTGGGCAGAATGTGCAACATCAGTCTACATTTATTCCCTCTTAAAGAGCTCTCACATCATATCATGCGCCGATGTGTGATTTCTCCAGCGCTTTAGTTGCTATGGCGGAAAACAACGCCTCTAACAGGCAGAATCCTTCAGAGAACCAGCGCTACAGACTCGTTGACTTGTTTGGAAACATCTTTGAAAATTTACACAAATATTTAATCGTGGTGGTTATGATGAAACGTTGTGCATTTAACTTTTTATTATTATTATTATTAGAAATATAGCTAACATTTGTCTAATTGAATAATAAGAATAATAAGAGTAGTTTGTTTAATAATACAAAAGGGAACTGTATATATAAAAAAAAAAATTATATATATATATATATATATATATATATATATATATATATATATACAATTTAGGGCCATTATTTTGACCCTTTGTAAAGCTCCCGAATGAAGTTCTTGTCAGACGGTCCAACAGTCATGTCCTATTTGTTGCCAGAGAACCGGCAGCAGCAGCAGCGGGCATGTGGCTGCTGGAGAGACTCCGGAGCTCAGTGGAGAGCAGCGGAAAACAATCACACACCCACAGTACGACCGAGGCCCTTCCTGTTTCTGTCTACGCCAATGTTCTCACTCCTGACAAGATCCCTGATTTCTTCATCCCCCCAAAACTCATCTGCTGCCCCCCAGAGGAGCCCTCATCCCCGGAGCCTCAGCACTGCCCCCCGCTGCGAGTGTCCTCCTCCGATCACTCCATCTGCTGCCAGAGTCCACGAGCGCGTAGCAGTAAGAACCCCAGCAGCCCTCGCCTCTTCACTCGCTTGGGAGGTGAGGTGCGCAATCTCCAGAAGCTAGCCAACCGTCACATCATTCAAATCGAGAGCGCTGATGATCCAGGTGCGGGATCGTCGGCGGGGTCTCAGGGTAATATCAACACCAACGCAGACCCTCAGTCACAGACAGCCATGTCACTGCCTTACGTCCCCAAGGCCCAGACCTCCTACGGCTTCTCCACCCTGATGGAGTCTCCTCACACCAGACGCAAGGAGAGTCTTTTCCATAGCGACCCCGGCAGCCCCCTCACTTCCCCAAACTCCCAAAGGCGCTCCCAGGGGGGGACGTATTTGGCACCGGCGGATCGCAACCCATACCGCTACTTCAGTGGTGGTGAGAGTGACACCTGCTCTTCAGCTGAGTCATCACCTTTTAACTCTCCTCTGCTGTCACGTTCTGCATCTCTTCTGCGTTCAATCACCCAGGAGACGCGAGCCAAGGTTAGCACACATCCTTCAACAGTTTCAGACGGTGTTACAACTACAGAGTCAACCGTCTCGATGAGACTCACTTCCGACCACTTATTGACAACCTGTCGCTTCCTCTGAGCAGGTGGACTGCAAGTAATGGCGACACCTTTTCCAGGGGTTGCAGGGATAGTGTCAACATGTCAGACATGCAGGCAAAGAAGCACAAATAGCAACAGACATAAACAGGAAAAGCGCATACCTCCAGCACATACCTCCACTCATTTCACGTGCTCCTTTAAAAACAGAGCATAAGACAACTTCCATGATTCAACAGCTGGACTTGACTCACAGCGATAACTGACTTTATTAATCTGGACTCCAACTCTCTGGTATCAGAGCGTTGCATGCTAACCCCTAGACTAAATGACGCTAGCGTAATGCTGGGCTAGCGATCTTAACTAGCAACCCTGAAGCTATAAAGAATGATACCTCACTTTCAACCAAGGTTATAAGAGTTTTGGATTCATTAATTTTCCTTTTTATTTAGTTTTGATTTTTTGTCTTTCAAATTCAGTTAGTTTTAATTAGTTTTTAGAGTCTGTTGGCTAGTTGTAATTAATTTCAGTTTTGTTTTCATTGGTTTTGGTGTCAGTTTTAGTTATTTCTTTTTCCTTCAATATGAGGTATTGGAACAAGATTGAAGATTGAAATATGTCTCAAAAACAGTCAGTAATAAACTCAATAAAAGTAAAAAAAATGAATTAAGTTTGGAAAATGTCAGATCAGGTTGTCAACACAAGTGACGTCACAGACTTGACATGCCACACCTCTGGCCAACAGCTGTCGTAAGACCAGCAGAGCCAAAATACATAGATTTGAAATCATCTCCAAATACATCGATATGAAATAAATAAAGACGAAAACAAAGGACCGTTTCCTTATTGTTGTATTTTGTCCTATTGTTTGCTATTGTGCTAATCCAGTTTCAGTTAGTTCTCGTTTTATGAAATACTTTCATTGTTATTTCAGTCAACAAAAATGAATGCATTTTTTCATTTTTTTTCGTTTTCATTGACTATACTAACCTTGTATTGAACACATTTATTTTGCGATTTCATTGCTGCACTTTATAAAGTAATTTTTTTAAAACTTTTTTTTGTAAAGTAAACTTTTTTTTCTTGTTTTAAGGGTCGCTGGGCGCATTAGCCACAGTGGTTAGAAGCCAATATCTCAGTTGCGCCATGTGCCAACGCACTCATCCTTGTTTTAGTTATTTGACAGACAGATGAACAATGTGATGAATGAATTAGAAAACATTCAAGGATTGAACAGGAGCTGGTCTCATCATATTCAGCACTGTCACCCTTGTCATTACCTTCATTAGCAAGGCAAACTCTCACCAATTCTCTATGTGTTGTGCACTACAGGTGTCTCGTGCCAAGCGCACCCTGGCGCGCCACAGCTCTCTCTCCACGGATGAGTGCAGCTCAACAGACAACAGCCCTAACATGCAGCGCCGGCGCCTTCGTGGCCATCATTCACCGGCTTTCCAAGGGCGTAAAAGCGCGGCCGCGAGAGGCGCTGGGTCGGACCTCCAGCAGCGGGAGCACACTGTCAACCTCCACAAGGGTGGCACCCTCCGTCTGAGTACTCACTACGACCCAGAGGCTGCGCGACTGAGGGTCCGTGTGCTGTCCGCCGAGGCCTTGTATGACCGGAAGACAGACGTTAAAAGCATCAACTGCTGTGTGGCGTTGTACTTGAAGCCTGGCAAGAAGCAGAAGCAAAGGAGCACCATCATCAAGAATAGTAGGAACCCGGTGTTTAATGAGGACTTTTTCTTCGACTCACTGCCTCAGGCGAAAGTGAAGAATCTGGCCATGAAGATAAAGGTGGTAAACAAAGGAACCAGCCTGAAGAGGGACGTGCTGCTGGGAGAGAGAGAGGTGCTGCTCAGCGAGCTGCTTGCGGGCCTATAGGGAGACCCTATCAATACTCTGGTTCACGGCCCTCCACACGATCAAAGACGCTGTTTCTGTGTTTTGAGCAAATAACCGAATGCCGCTTACGCACAATAAATGAGTCCCACAAAATCCACACTGTTGTCTACAATTTAGATGTGGCAAATGTAGTGTTGACGCATGGTGACAAAAGTAGTTGTACTTATTCAGTTTGAAAACGCGCAGCCCCCTGGAATGAACAAACCGCTGCTATCTGTCCCAAAGTTCACCGTCATGCATGACCAACTTCGAACAAAGACAGGTCATGACAGGCCTCTGAAAGTCAGGAAGAACACACGGTACATCAGCTGACAAAATGTTTGTCCACAGAGAGCACAATTGTTTCATATCGATGTGACTGTTGCCCACATTTGTGAATCTCTTGTGTGAGTATTGAGCCTCAAAAGGTGTGATCTAATTCAATGGGAGTTGTGCTGCAACACATAGTCATATCTGCGGTGTTGACAAAATGAGTCGTTTTGGTGGTTAAAGTCTTTCTCAAATTATGTCAAACAATGTACTAACTAGACATCAGACTATGGTGTTGTGTTCATGGAACTGCTGTGACGTGACCTGAAAGTTGTCAATAAAAATAGCCAACAATCACGGTTGACGTTGTTTGAGTCTGTTCACTGTGAAAGAAGTCAAGGACTTTTTTTGGGGATAACTCTCTATTCTTGGACTGACCTCCTGCCAAGAACCGCTCAACACCTTTTGAAGTTAGATTTCTGGCGTCCTCTTCTGTTGAAAGACCAAACAGCACTTAATTCTCCTTTAAAAAAAAAAACCCACAGTCATTAATCGTATTATGTTCTGATAGATGAAGGCTCTGGTGGTTTGTCTGTGATGAGAAAACTCCAGCACTGACAAACATATTTCAGTAAAACCTTAGGAAACTTCCAAGTGCTCTGACTTTTGTCGGACGTTTGTTTATAAACGTTCAACAGTTTTCAATAAGCTCTGGCGGAACTTCCGGTCACATGACCATCTCCCGTTACTGCGGCGGAAAACTCGACGTTTTGTTTTTTTATGAACTCGAAAACTCGAATTGCTATAATAAATCAACATCCGTGTGACGAAGGACACAAAATGAGGATTGACCACGGGTGTCTTGTAGACATAGAGCTGAGTGGCGTCTTCTTCATGGTTCACACCATTGCACTATTGCCATCTGGTGTCCGATTGAGCGCACTACAATTAGAAGCTCTGCTTGAAGACAAGCTTCTCCAGCTCAACGTGCCTGACTCCCTCTGCAGATGGATTACAGACTGACCAGCCGGAGTCAGTGTGTGCGGCTGGGGACAACTGTCTCCGACACTCGGATGCTCAACACCAGGTCTCCTCAGGGTTGTGTTCTCTCTCCATGGCTCTTCTCTCTCTACACCAACTGCTGCACCTCCAGCCACGAGATCGTGAAGCTGGTCAAGTTTGCGGATGACACCACCAGCATCATCGGGCTCATCTGAGATGGAGATGAGTCGACTTACAGGAGGGAGGTGGAGCGGCTGGTGTCCTGGTGCAGCCACAACAACCTGGAGCTCAACGCCCAGACGACAGTGGAGAGTCACAGTTTCTCTGTCCCCTCTCATGTTGGCTGGTTTACCCATTTCCGTTGTAGACTCCTTCTGCTTCCTGGGAACCACCATCACCGAGAACCTCAAATGGGAGCCAACCATCAGGTACCTCATCAGGAAGGCCCAGCAGAGAACGTTCTTCCTGAGGCAGCTAAGAAAACAGCCATCATCCAGTCCATCCTCACCTCCTCCATCACTGTCTGGTACAACAGCGCCACCTCCAGGGACAAGAGCAGACTGCAGCGCATCGTACGTTCTGCTGAGAAGGTGATGGGTTGCAGCCTGCCACCTCTTCAGGACCTGTATGTCTCCAGGACCCAGAGACGTGCAGGTGGGATCAGAGCAGACCCTTCTCACCCTGGACATAGACTTTTTGTTCCTCTTCCCTCTGGCAGGAGGCTACGGTCCATCCAGACCAGAACCTCCCGTCACAGGAACAGCTTCTTCCCCTCAGCCATCAGACTGTTGAATTTGTGATCAGCCTTTATTTTATTTTATTTTATTTTATTAATGGCACTTTATTTATGAGCACTTTCCTAGTTGGTGAACGCCCACTGACCATGGCAATAAATTCTATTCTGATTCAGATTCAGATTCTGAATATTTAACATGAGAATACAAGGACTATTTGTTTTGTTTTTATTTAATCTGTGTGGATGCACTAGTTGCTCGGCACGTATATGGTGTCTCTGAATGTTTTTCTTGTTTCATATTCTATTATACAATAAAAATGTGTCGTGAAGAACGTTTTCTTTTCCCTATGTTTAATGTGGTCAGGAGATTCTGTTTATTATTGTCCCCGTTAATCACAAGCGGTGGGATCCATCCCCGGTCATCGGCGATTGTGCCGATCAACCGAACCATATTGGGAAGTGTAGTTTCTGAAACAGTAAGTCATCGAGATTTCTTCCACCACGGACGACGAGCTGAACTACGTTTCCCGTGGTGCTCTGCTGTAATCGTAAACACAGAGCTGTCAAACAACACAAACGCCATCTTGACAGCTCCCTCAAAATGGCAGAGAGATGTGGGGCAGGAACCGAACCCGAACTAAGAGGAGTCCGTTTCTCCGGTTTTCAACTGGACGCGCTTTTTGTTCGGTAGTTGCGGTGTGATGGGGTTGAAGTCTGGTTGGGCCGCAAACAGCCACTAAGATGGATATAACGACGGCTGTTTTCAACGCCGCCAGAGACGGTAAACTGAAACTTATCCAGAAGTTACTGAGCAACAAAAGTCCCGAGGAATTGGAGGCTTTAGCCGAAGAGAAGACCCACGGGGGCACCCCGCTGCTGATAGCCTCTCGGTATGGACACATAGAGGTTGTTGACTACCTCCTTGAACACTGTAAAGCTAACGTCGAGCTCGGAGGCTCCGTCAACTTTGACGGCGAAACCATCGAGGGTGCGCCGCCGCTGTGGGCTGCGTCTGCCGCGGGTCACCTGCCGGTGGTGAAGACGCTGCTGAAACATGGAGCCTCAGTGAACAACGCGACTCTTACTAACTCAACCCCGCTACGAGCTGCCTGCTTCGACGGCCACCTGGAGATTGTCCGCTACCTGGTGGAGCACAGAGCCGACATGGAGGTGGCCAACCGACATGGACACACCTGCCTCATGATCTCCTGCTACAAAGGCCACAAGGAGATCGCCAAGTTCCTTCTGGACCGTGGTGCGGATGTCAACCGCAAGAGCGTGAAAGGAAACACCGCCCTGCATGACTGTGCAGAGTCTGGCAGCCTGGACATCATGAAGATGCTGCTGAAGTGTAACGCCCGCATGGAAAGAGACGGATACGGGATGACACCTCTGCTTGCAGCCAGTGTCACAGGACACACTAATATTGTAGAGTACCTCGCACATCAGCCCCGCACCTCCAGGGAAGAGCGGGTGGATGCTCTTGAACTCCTTGGAGCTACTTTTGTGGACAAAAAGAGGGATCTGCTGGGTGCGATGAGGTATTGGAGAAGGGCGATGGAGTTGCGGCAGCCATGCGACAAAGCTGGTTCCTTGACTAAGCCCCCACCTGGACCTCCCATCCCTGCTTATGGCTGTGCACAGGAGGTGAGCACAGCGGAGGAACTCGAAGCTTTAATAACTGACCCTGATGAAATGAGGATGCAGGCCTTGTTGGTTAGGGAGCGCATTCTTGGACCTTCCCACCCAGACACCTCCTATTACATCCGCTACCGGGGAGCAGTCTATGCAGACTCTGGCAATTTTGAACGATGTATCAGCCTCTGGAAGTACGCGCTGGACATGCAGCAGAGCAACCTGGATCCTCTCAGCCCAATGACGGCGTCCAGCTTCCTGTCTTTCGCAGAGCTCTTCTCCTTTGTCCTCCAGGACCGCGCCAAAGGCACCTTGTCGACACGCATCAGCTTCCAGGATCTGATGACAGTGCTGGGGAAAAGTGTGAGAGAGGTGGAGCGGGCAGTGGCGCAGAGCACCAACCCACCAGAGGCACCCCAGTTCACCAAAGCCCTTTCCATCATCCTCCACCTCCTCTTCCTGCTGGAGAAGCTGGAATGCACTCCGGAGCAGGAGCACCAGAAGAAGCACACTGTGTACCGTCTCCTGAAGTTGAATCCACGCGGCAGGTGTGGCTACACTCCGCTTCACATGGCCGTTGACAAAGAAACCACTTCCGTTGGTCGCTACCCGGTCGGCCGCTTCCCATCTCAGGACGTGGCGTCGCTCCTTCTGGAGTGTGGAGCCGATGTCGATTCTCGTGACAACGACAACAACACTCCTTTGCACATAGCCGCTTGTAACGGCTGTCCGGAAATTATGGCAGTTCTTATGAAAGCAGGGGCTCATTTCGATGCCACAAATGCACAAAGAAAGACAGCGTACGAATTGTTGGACGAGCAGAACACAGGACATCCAGCTCTTTACCCACTGAACTACGTCACCCTTCAGTGCCTCGCTGCACGTGCCATTGAGAAGCACAGACTTCCCTACAGGGGACTCATCTCTGAGGAGATGGAGGCTTTTATTGAGCTGCACTGACTGTGGTGGAGTTTCCTGCACTTCCATTTGTCCCCTGCAATAATCGTTTGGTCCAGACGGAGAGCATTTCTCACTCTGTTTGAAGTCTATCATGAGGTCAAGTTAAAAAAAAAAAAAAAAACGAATTTACACCTCCGAAACAATGGTGCTTTTGTTGGGAATGTTTTGGGTCAAAAACATGCCTGAGTTGAATCGTGTGCAGTAGATGTGAATGAAAACGGGATGTTTGTTGACTTGAATTGAGGCAGTTCAACGCACATATTGTCTGATGATGTGTGGTTCATGAGTGATGGCAAACAGCAGTCGTGAGCAAATACACTCCGACCGCCAAGCCAGTTTAATAGCGACACTATGTAGCTCGCATTTGAAATGTCAACAAATCTTCATGACGTTTTCTGAAGTTTCCCAAGTGTTTTTTTTTTAAGCTAAAGCTGATTTCACTGAATGAGGTCATATCTTTTATTTCTTCTTGCGTGTATTTAAATCTAAGATGTTCTTTGTAGCGGCGGAACACAAGGCTCACTCCTATTAGTCTTATTTTAAATGCTGTGTTTTGTTCTAAGGAAGAGTGGTGGCCCTCCGAGGTTAAATGCCAGTTAACTGAGATTTTAAATCCAAATGCAGCTTCAATTTTCAGGCTTTGAGTTCTCTCTTTTTCTCAAGGGGTTTGCGTAAAGGATGATGAATCAGAAACTGAAGGGTGTTGGAGATATCTGAATAAAATTCAGTGTCGCAGCAAAGAAAAACTGTCTGTGTTTATGTGAAGAAAATGTGGTGTTTTTATTCGTTTATATACGTCGTCCGTAGTCAACTTTCATTTCATTTCTTAAAATGAGCTTCAGTGTCGTAAAAGTGGCACATTTTAATAGTCGTTCTCATGCAGACTACACCATCAATCCAAATGCACCTCTGACAAAGCTATATGGAAATTCAGCATGACAGAAACGTGATCTTTTTTCAGAGTCATGCCCAGCTCAAATATAAATAGAGAGAAATGAACGTCACTGCTGCTGGGCAGTGATCGAGACGAGGAAGTAACCATGCTAATTTTAGGTGTCTTTTTCCCAGCATCAACGCTGGAAATGGGAATGGTGTAACTTAACCCCGACAAGTCACGGGGTGACCCGCGGAGACGGCATGCAGAAAACAAACAACTCATTATCCAGAGCGGAAACAATGTGGGCTCATGTTTTCACCGAAATATGGTGTCATTTGCTGGTTTATTGCAGTGAAAATGTCTTTATTTTTCTGCTTTAGAAATTCACATTGATGTGGAGAGTCCAGTTTAAAAGGGATTTTAAAAACATATTCAGAAAAGTATTATTGAAAAAAGTATTTTATTATTTCATTTACTTATTTATGTTGATGACCAACAAATTATGAATGGATGAATGAAATACGTGACTAAAAAAAGCATCAATGCAAGGTTTTGGATCAAACTGTTGGTTCGCTATAACAGGCGACAACACATCACCCCACATTTAGCGTCACTCTATTTGTCTGGTGTCCATTCAAGGATTGATTCTAAGACTTTTAGAGCTTAGCTGGTCCTGTCAACAGCTATGTAAAAAAATGCTTTAAATTTCTTCTTTTGATTTTTACTCCTTGGAGCAGCACCTTTAACTCTGGCGCCTGAGGAGATGTGAATGTGAACAAATGTGGTGGTGGATTTGTAAAACAAAGCAGCCCACACAGTTCATCTGTCCAACCTGTAATAAAGCAACCTGATTTGGAGATGGATTAACACATTTCACGGTCCTTTTTGTCCCTCAAATGATCCTCAGAGCAGCTGCGAGATCTACACATGCAGTCCAGCAGCACAATGGCCAGCAGATGGAGGATGCGACCTTTGACCTCTGACTAGTAATTGCGTTTTATGCCGTGTTTAACGTCTTCAATTGGATTGAGGGTCAACCTCAAATTGCGCAAATGAATGAATACAATGTGATTTTAATGTTTGTCTTGCTAATACGTTGCTTGAGAGTTCGTTTCGGCGTTTCTCCTGTAGAGGTCGCTGTTAACAAAGGAGAGACAGACTCCGCGTCCCTTTGTTTCTCCAAATCCGGGTAGAAGTGGAGGAACTTGACCCACAGTTATTCGGATCATGACGCGTGTTTGTTTCAAGTATGAGCGCTTCTTTATGGGATATGGCAGATTTGCTGATGGTCTTGCGCTTGCGTTCACAGAAATGCTGCGAACGTGTCAGCAAATATGCCAGAAAAGGGGGTCAACGCCTCTGCTATGCCTTTAGATTCACTTTTATTCCGCGTGTTTAACCTGAAAATAAGGAGAGTTCATTCGCGCTTTTAAGGTATACGAAGCTCGTTTCATTTCTACTTCAACTTCAGTCCTTAAAGGAACATATATTAGATTTATTTTATGATGGATTTGGACAAAATGTCACCATGAAAACAACGTTCCCCAATAAACCTCTCACTGTATTCAATGCAACATATATTTATTTTTGTATTTGTATTGGGGGGTTTTCTGACCATTGGCTACTATTCTTATTATTACTACAGTACTACTACTACGAATAATAATAATAATAATAATAATGTTTGCTGGGTTTTATAGGGCCGCTGTCCTTTGGGCAGCCTTTATTTATGTAATTAATTATTTATTTAAGGGTGTTAACAATACAGTTGTAGAACAACAATGATTCTTTTTTTCTCACAAACCCTAATGGGACCCCTTAAATGTTTTTTTTTGTCGGGCCAAATGTGGCCCCTGGGTCTTAGATTTCACAAGTATAGCTTTTTTTTCCACTGAAAAAGTTGCAGTTATTTTCCCACCTTTTTCACAAATGGTGTGTTCCAGATCAAGTGCGGCGGATTAAAAGAGGACCACGACATATCTATACACATCTATACGCTGATGTCTCTAAGAAAACGTCCTTGTTGTGTCTGTAAAGACGTGCCTGCTCCTTGTGTAGGGAGCTTCTGATGTGGGACCCTGAATTTCTGCCAACCGCTATAATTAGACCGGATATTATGAGAATCTATTGGCTCTCAAGGTGCTTATCCTCCTGGCGGCCCCGCGGGACCACAGAGAAAAAACTCGAGTCACCAACCTGCCTCAGCATCCACTGGTTTTGCAGCAGTCAGCAGCCGGAGCCGGAGGGGGTGATGGGGTAACTGGGGGTGATGGAGGCGGGGGGGGGATGCGGTTGCTATTGGAGATCTGGCCTGCATCACGTC
This sequence comes from Synchiropus splendidus, assembly GCF_027744825.2. Taxonomy (NCBI): domain Eukaryota; kingdom Metazoa; phylum Chordata; class Actinopteri; order Syngnathiformes; family Callionymidae; genus Synchiropus; species Synchiropus splendidus. Next base: position 7,630,739 of record NC_071346.1, on the reverse strand, counting down.
ATGTGTAGGGGGAGGGGGAGGGGAGGGGGGGCGCTCCGGTGAGTCTGGAGGAGAGATAGAACAAGGAGGGGGAGGAGAGTGAAGGGGGAGGAAGAAGGCAGAGTATCAGTGACATCAACCATCAGCATCTGAGGCCGGACGAACCAGCCATGCTCTCCCGGCGCAGGAGGTGAGCAGCGGCCGCTCCGGAGAGGCGATGCGTGCATGCGATCCCCCCTCAAAACAAAGCTTGATCTCCGAGTGGAGCTGGATTACAGGCTGCCTCGGCGTCTCCGCGGAAGGTTCCAGCTGCAAATCCACCCACATGAGTCTCGCAGACGGCGAGGAAGACGGAGCACTTTCTACCAAGGTAAGCCGCATCCATCCAGGGGGGGTCCTCCCGGTCCTGCACCCCACCCTTCACTACTTCCTTCTGACTGAGAATAGTCGCGCTCTAACGGGGTGAAATCCAATCGCTTTGGCGAAACCGATCTGCCGTGGGTTCGGATCATTGTATGCATTATTTATTGGTGCCACCTTCCTCGCGGAGACTGTCGGTTTGGGGTGCGAGCAGAAGAGCCGGGCTCTGGTTCAGCCCGCTGCTGTCGCTTGGCCGCGCGCACAGTCACAGCCTTTGTTCCTCACTCTCGTCTGAAGTGCCTTATTCCTCAGTTTACTCCAACACTTTGATGTGGCTCGGCTCCTCTGCGGTGCGAGAGTCACCGTGGCAATGGTTGACATCCACAGACGAGAAATGAAAGCGGCATGGCTTGTTTAATTGGTGTGAAATGGCGATTGGTGTTAACTGCCTCGCGTTGTTGATGGTTTCATCAGAATGTCATTATCTCAGGAGCCGCTCTGGACTGAATTAATTGGGTGGAAGAGAGCAGGTGGCAAGATGCTTGGACTTACGGAGCAAAACAGTGGAAGACAATAGAGACGCTGCAGCGTCTGCGAGCTTCACTTGAAACAAGCGCACACGCACGCATGCAAACCCAAACTCATATTTGTGCCACGGCCCCCCAGGGCACCAGTCACGTCCCATGAGGTCCACACAATGTTGAAATGAATGCACAATCCATTTTCTTGTGTCGCTAACATCTCATTGAAATCCGCTTTCCGTGCGATTACTTTCATGTATATATTTTTTCATTTTTTTTAAACAGTAATGTACATTGTTTCCCCCTCATTCATTGTTCTGTTGTGCTGTAACATCTATTGTCGCCTGTTACTATTACATTGAAATCTAAAGTATTTATTGTTATCTGTTTCATCTAAAAATGTACATTTAATTCCTTTAAATTTTCGTCCCTTAAAATAGTATGGTATTATTTTAATCAAAATTATATATATATATATATCCATTAAAAATAATGGATATTTTTAAAGTGTATATATATATATATATATATATATATATATATATATATATATATATATATATATATATATATATATATATATATATATATATATATATATATATATATATATATAAAGTGTGTATATATATATATATATACTTTAAAAATATCCATTATTTATATATATAAAATATCCATTATTTATATATATAAAGTGTATATATATATATATATATATATATATATATATATATATACTTTAAAAATATCAATTTTTAAAGTATATATAATGGAGTCGAAAATATCCATTATTTTCGACTCCCTTAAATAATATGGTATTATTGTCATCATTATTTTTATATTAAAATAATATTTTTTTAAAATATTGTTCAAATAATTACATTTATGTACATAGACTTGCTTCACAAAGTGTATTATCTTTTATGTCTTCACTCTTTGAAAATATCCATTATTTTGGACCTTCATGCATTTCCCAGCTTTCTTTTTTCGATCTTGACAACAATGTTGCACTTCAGGTTGTAGGTCTACTGAAGTGGGTTTTTCTCTTTAAACAAACACATTTGCAGGGAGATATAATGATGCATCATTTCACGTCGACATGTTTTGCCCCGAGCCGTCTCTTGTTTGGGTTTTAATCGTATTCTCCCGAATGCCTGCTCCAGTTTCCTTTATTTCCGCTGCGTGGCCTGCAGAGCAAAGTGGAAAATTGCACCGTTGTGGTGAAACTGAGGGAGGTCTTCCTAGAGACTCACAAACACACACACAGATGGGACACACTCCCTGGGGCACAGTGTGTTTGCTGGTTATTGTTCCACACCATTTCCGCACCGCTCATTATTTTAATCAGTCGTTTTTACACGTGGCTTCCTCCATTTCCCCCTTATTTTTTTTTTCTACATCCCACACAACTCTTGGCCAAGTTTAATGAAACAAACAAACAAAAAGAGTATGAGGTGCAGGAAGGGGAACCCAGCCAATTGGTGGCCATTCTGACAAAAACATTGCACCCACTGCTTCAGAAATTCCTGTGATGGCGCTGTCACAGATGCAAATGAGGTGGATTGAAGATGACTCAACAACACGTCTGTTAAAATGCATTTTATTCTTCTTAAAATCATCGTCCTCTTCAGGAGCAGATGAAGCTGTTCTCACTGCGAAGCTGACATGACATGACTTGGCTTGCTTATTCCGTTTCAGCTGCTATTGTGGTGATTTTTTTCCCCCCAGTGATAGTTTGGCTCCTCAAATTCCAGCACAGAAATTGGACTTTTCTAATCCGTGTTGGCTGGTATTGTAATTTCATTATGTCTACTTCCTTTAAAATCCCCATTATGCACTGCAACAGGTGAAACTCATGTAACACTGAAGAGCCAACTTTGCAGTTTGGCCCCTCCTCTCTGGTCCAGCGTGACAACTGCAGAGAAAAAAAAACCTTTCATGTTGCTCCCATACAGTGTTGCTGGGTGTAATGATCACTGTGGGGTGTGTTTCATGTGCGGCAACTCTCCCTGTGATTCCCATATCCATGACAGAAATATGTAATCATGTCCAAGCGGAGTAAATCCACGAGCTGAATTCCTAAATGTCATCTTGTTTCTTTGAAGATGATCCTCTTTGCTCTCGCAGTAGATGCTCAGCGCACAGGTATGCGCGTCGGGACTGCGAGGAGAAGAAGCTTATGAAACCAGCGATGGCAGTGCGCCTTTAAATGGCCTTTTATCAGGTTCAACCACGGGCCTTAATGCCTCGCTGCGACTTCTGAGCAGATAGCAGCGTAAGATCCAACCAGACATGAATATGCCGAATGACGTTCCCTCCCAGAGGAGCCGCTTTGGTTTTCGCGTCAAAGCCCTCATTGAAGTCTATTCCCAGTTTGTAGCGGCAGAATTATTGCTCTAACCGCACCATGGTTGACTTTGCTCCCCTGTGCTGTAACCATCTATGGGTTTTACCCACGTCTTGTATTCTTTCCAATTACACAGACAGGAAACACTGTCAGGCAGGTGCTCCGACAGCGAGCAAAATGGCTGCTGTCGAGAACTGAGGCAGCGTCTGAACACATACTTTCTCTATGTATATTAAAACCCAAGTAGTGTCATTTATTATTTCCACATAGTAGAGACTCTGAGGCAGAAACCTTGAGCAAAATCAAACCTTCACGTGTGGGAGGCGAGGGAGAGCGCTAGGCAACGGCACAATGCGAAATATAAAGCTGCCGAGGATATTTATGGCAAATCGAAGGTCACTTCAGGAACAAGCTGCAGGCATTCACCAAGCCAGAGAGCATGTGTACCATCAGTTTAGGTTCCACACAGACTTCCCTCTTGGACACAACCTGCTTCCTAATGTGGTTGTCCTTGACTTGGAGGAAACTTTCATGAAAAACACACCAAAAACAGCAAAAAGAGACACAACAATTAGCATTAAATGCAAGCACACTTGATAGCTATTAGCCAGCTTAGCCTAGCTATCATTAGCATAGCTTGTTTCTAAACTCACCGCCAATGTTCCCTCAAATTTTTCATGCGTCTGAGCAAACACACAAACTCTCCGAGCGGTCACTTGGACCAAGTTAAGCGCTCTTAAACATCAGCCAGCTCCAATAGTTCGCTTCGAATAGCAGCTCTTCTAGTTGCTGTTCGCCCCATTGTGTATGTAGCGATGTCAGAAGCCCTGTAGTCTGGAACTTGCGGTAATTTACATTCAATTCAGGATGAATTTTTGTGCGCTGAGATCGTAACAGCTGTGCGCAATTGCGCGCACGCGCAGCTTAGAGGGAACATTACTCACCGCAACACCTGTTTCCTCTTTTATTGGTATGAAAGCATTTCAGTCCTTTATTTATTTTGAAAAATTCACAATTCTCGTTCAGTAAGAATTAAACGTGTATGTCCATACGACTGATAGACTTCTGTATTCAGTTTGGTCTCAATCGTGGACTTGGTCTCGCCCCTCTCATTGGTCTTTGTCTCCTTATACTCTGGTCTTGACACAGTTTGGACTTCAGCGCTTGTTTCCAAGAAAACGTTATGATGTAAAAATAAAATCTACTGACTCCATACAGCCATATATTTCCACTTGTCAAAGCCACGTTGTTGTTGAAGCCAGTTTTAGCTTCATTTCTCCTGAGTGTCCTGGGTGTGGCCCATGGCCTCCACCTAGTTGGGGATGCCTAGAACTGGCTCCTGTTGATTTAAAGCAGCTACTTTGCGCCTCTCCAGGATGACAAAGCTCCACCTTCCATCTCAAAGGGTGAGCTCAAGCTTGTTTTTTCAGTCATTATTTAAAGCTGGAGATCAATGTAGATCAACACATGCCTAAGGAGCTTCAGCTGTTGGCACAGCCTGCTTTCGCTGGACTCATATAACCTAATATTGATGAACTTTAACTGCACTTACAAGCGGATGAAGCCATGGCCCGACCGTGTAGCTGAAGATCGAGGCGAAGCAGCTGAGATGGAGTGAAGAGCAGGGTCAAGTGATGGACCAGAAAGAGCATGCTCACCAGTAGTTACAACAGCGACCTGGATCTGTGGTGCGTGATGACGCCATGTTTGTCCTCCAGGTAGGGTTTGAACTCAGGTCGCATGGACTCTGACTTGCTGCTACCGTGTCATGTAGCCTTTAATTCCATCCGTGTCCCGGTTCTCATGGTGGCTAAAGAGAAACACTGACTTGACTGATGCCCTTCACCGTATGAATCAGAGATTGTGATGTGTCAGCAAGGATGAATAATGCAAAGCCTTTCTTCTGCTCCTCTCCACCTCTTGTCTTCCCTCATTCACATCTTCCTTTCATCATCGACGCCACATCTGAAGACAGCTTCACCTTCCCTTCGAGTCCTCCTCATCCTCACCTCCTCATTTATGCAAAAAAGCTCATGATTTCCTCCCCCCGGCTGCTCCCTCTTTGTCCTGCGATCACCCCTCTCCCGCTTCCCCTCTCATCGCTCGATGGCTGTAGCTCAGGCGATCCAATTTCTGGTTTTGTGGAAATCCTCATGGCGACGTATGGGCTGAAAAAAAGGCTAATGTGTTGACGTTCACGGCTCATTATTCCATCATGGGCGGGGGACGTGCAGCCATTGACTTGGTTTGACAGTTACACTCCTGAGTGACACGAGTCATTACGAGTGGAAAGCTTGACTGACAAGATGGCTGACAAGGCACAAGACAATGTGCCTCAGCAGAACTTAAGCAGGGATGGAGGGCGACACACCTTGAATCAATGAAGTGCAGAGAGCTGAAGGCTTTTATTGGTCGCGAGTTGTTTATCTTACTCTTTTAAATGAGCAGGTCGTACGTCTTAGCTGAAGGTTGATGACATCGCGGCTCGAAAATGAGTGTCATAATTCCTTATTTCCTGTAAGTTACACCTTAGTGGCTGAGGGAGAAGTTATCAACAACAGTGTGATGGATTGTGATGGAAGTGGGAAGGCTTTCACCCTCAGGAGAAATAACGCAGCTGATGATACCTTTATCTTCGCTCTTCTGCCGTCGACTGGAATTCAATTTTTGGGTTATTTATGAGCCAGTTACTTCAAATGCAAAGCAAAAACACATTTTATTTGGAATTATAGTGTAAAGACTACCGATTTCAAACAATATAACCATCAAAAAAGCACACTTTTCAAGAACTATATGTTGTCATTGTTAGTCATTTTTCTCCAAATACAGTATACAGTCACTTCTACACAAAAGGTTCAGGAATAATAGGGGTGTGATAGTTACATTCATTTTAATGTCACTCTGCTCTGCTTAGTTACTATCCTTTTTAGGAGTATAAAAAAAAAAGTATTAAAATAATATTATATCATATCGTATACAGTATAGTTACAATAACATCACTTACTTACAGCTATTCATTGCCCTTCAAAGATGGGAACTTGACATGACATAACCAATGCACATGATTTATGGAGCGGGAGAAGGAGGGTCTGGCCTCACACTCCTCTCTGCCTCTCAGGGTTTCCCAAACTAACTTTATTTCTAAAGTATGTGTGCTCTTGTTATTTTGTTTGCTCCTCAGAGGAGCCGCGAAAGGAACTTCAGTGGACCAGTAAATCAAGAGCTTTAACTTTATCAGCTTTATACTCACATGGACAGATTGATACGGCAGGGAAGCGTGTGTGAACCAGACGCAAAGATACTTCAATCTCTATCTATCTTGGGAAAAGGATAATGTTCTCGAATTTGAGGTCTGTGACGCAAGGCATGTGTGGATAAAATTAGTGGAGACGCTTGCTATTTTTCCTGATCGAGTTCGGGGTATATGGCTTTCATTCGGGCCTCAGACCAGATGCACATCATCACTTAGAAAGTGTCCACTTTGGGAGTTCTCTGACTGTAAGTATCAACCTTTTCTCCGAATTCTAATATGACAGATAAACACTTATGAAATGTCCAAACATCCAACGCGACTGGAACTTCTTTTAAATGCCTGGAAGAGATTACTGTTTTGGCAAGTTCCACAAGTGTTATGTTGAAATCTAAGTTGAGCTATTCTTTTACGCATTTCTTAACCAGTTATTCTCCCACACCATCGCAGCTGAATTTGTTTACACCTCTTAAATACTGCACTAACAACACTGCACGACCTTGTGAAGGGAGCGATCTGTGGTTTGCTGCTTTCGTCGTGAGCTCACATCACTTAACGTCAAACCCAGAGCTGTGTTTTGATCCGGCTGCTGCTGATAATTAGTGTGTTTAAAAAGCAAATGTGTCACTAGTTTCTTAGCCGTGGAGCACGCAGGCTTCTTCCACCCACCCAAACCAAGTGGGCCTTGTAATAGCCAGCTTTGTAGGAGCATGACAAGAAAGGGATTTTGGCATGCCGCCATATGGCAGTTAGCGAAAGAACAGACTTTGCACATTAGTGGAGCGACTCGGCGATTAAAGGAAGCTAGTGTGTAGGATTTTGCGTGTTGGCTGGCGGAAATCATTTCTATGAAACAAGATATAATGTTGTGAGTTATCTTTGATGAGAAGTGGAGGTGGTTTCATGATTCTCGCTGTTTGTTTGTGGCACTTAAGGTGACCGTCTTCACCGCTGTGAAGGATGCCAAGTTCAGTCAAGTATGCATTTGACAAGGGGGAGAATAATGGCCAGTCGCTGGTGCGCCAGTCTGTTACCCTCTGACAAGCGCTTCATCTCTCACTTATCTTAAAGCCCGGCGACCGAGGACGAATGCACTTTTTCTAGCCCATTACTCCTCTTTTCAATTTGATTCACAACTTTATCGCTCCTCGCGGAGAAATTCATATGACGGCGCAAATCTAATCACCCTTACGGAGATATACAATGGTTGGTTAGCGACTGAACTGCAAAGGCTCATTTGGCGTCATTAGATAACATGCGCACACCATTTATCCAGAAGTACATCAGCAAATCCAGCGCCAGGCGTTTTTCTCCAGCATGTGGCGCTCTGTTTTACCTCAAATAATGAGCGCTAGATTAGTATGACACTCTCCAGGTGCCGAGAATTAGCTCCTCTAAAGTCAAGGCTAGCTACTTGTGCGCCGGGAGATTGGAGGCTGGTACCTGCCGGGATGATTTTACAGAATGTCACCTGTGTGGCGACGTCCACAGGTTAGCATCTCACTCTACACACTGAAAATGTAGCCATGGATAAGCCATGTACAATCACTGCACGTCCCTTTCGCTTTAGCATGCACCGTCTTCCGCTGCCAAGCCGAGCCTCCAGTGTGGGAAGCCCTTGTGTACAGTGTAGAGTTAGCTTTCTGTCAGAAGGGGGACTGGTATATGCAGCACTTTCTCACCTTTAAGGCGACAGATATATTATTCTCAAGTGGACTTTTGCGTTGAAGAGTGGCGCAGAAGTCATTTTCCTGAAACACGAAACATTTCCACTGACACAAAACTAAAGGGTGACCTGTTGCAAAAGTCCACCTGACATGTAACGCCTTATAAGAGTGAGAAGCCTCTCATGTGTTTACCCAGGAAGAAGATTTTCTCAGTCCCCGCAGTTCACCAGAAGTCCACAGTAACGTCATTGCTCTGTCCCATTTCTAGAGACTGAGATTAGAGCTGCTCATTTTTCTCCATCGAAAGGAAGCAGTTGACAGTCCAGTCATAGACAATAAGTGCTGCCATTGCTAATCATAATAGTTGGAATGGCAGCGATTGTTGGTGACTCATCTTTTACAGCGTGAGTAAGCAGGCCCTGTCATTGCAACTTGTCGTGTGAGTGTTTGCAGACCTTTTTATTGGTGTGCCATAAACAATAGAAATTATGAAATCGAGTTGTGTGCTATTTGTCTCAACGTAAAAATGCCACATACAGTGCTGGCTGTTCTTACCTTGCTTGCCACACCCATTTACAACAGCTGAATCTTTATTCTTATTTTCTTATTGCTTCAGAAAGTGGACATATAAATCAGCAGTGTATAATGTAATAATGTATATATTGCAAGCTTGTGTCCTGTTAAAGAAAGACGGAAGTTTAGGGTTAAGCCATGAGGTGTCACTTGGCGTTACATGGTATATAGCACCTCAAATGTTCAGTAAATGCCTCTATATAAATGGCTGCCATTGGACGGCCCTCTGTGTTTTCATTTATATTTAACGCATTTGTTGCCTTGTGAAGACGACAACCCACTGCAAATGAAATTACATGAAATGCTCTTAAACAAGCTAGTCATTTGAAGACATCAGAGGCTATTTTAACTCTGTGTTTTTTTTTACATTATGAACTGTTGTATGTGTTTCAGTGTTTCTGTCGTAGTCGCAGGAGTGGGCTGCAGTTGTGAGATAATGAGCTCTCAGTGGGCTAAATATCATGTGACAAAGTCACTCAGCTGGTGCCATAGCAGCAAAAATACACAGGAGACGACCGGATCGTGGGCAAACACAACAGTGTTTCAGTAGGAAATTAATAAGGAACCCCAGTGGGACTTCAGATCTTTTAGATAAGAACGATAACGGAGCTTTGTCCTTTCTTCTGCATTTAAACAAGCTCTTGCTAGGTTGAGTCATCTATCCCAGCCAATAATCCACATACACAGTTATGTATATTTGATTTTTTTTTCTGAATATGTTGCTATGGGAGTGAAATTTTGTGGATCGTTTTATCATGGGTGTCGCTGTGTTGCTTTATACAGCACAGCATCGAGGTTTGAAGTCTGTTAGGTCGAGCATTTGAAACGATTTGTCATGCTGCTACGTGTTTAGTAGAATATTATACAGCGCTGTGATCATAACGTTATCTGACGTTACAGGCCTGTTGTTTATAGGAAGAAAAGTGTTCAGGAACTGTTTAGGCACACATCCAAACAATCCATCGAATCAGCTTTACACAGCCCCACTTTGCCCTTCTGCGGCGCGTTGCCTTGATCGAAAAATGGTTGGCACGTCTCATTAACAAGCACAAACAGAATGATGACGGTGGTCGCTACGATGACGGCGTCGTCGTGCAGGGAGATGAAGGTGCCTCTGTTGTCAGGGAGCCCAAGTTGAGCTGAGACATTCACTAATTGGTGTGTGTTCTGTTTGTGTGTGTGTGGTGTGTGTGTCTTCAAGGTGGAATGGATGAATGGTCAAGGATGAAAGGGAAGGATGGGAAGATAGGGACGGTGTTTAGAAGGAGAGTGGAGTGAAAGGGGAGGAGAGGTGGATGGATGGAGAGCAGAGAAAAGGAGTAAAGGGGAGATGGAAAGCAGGATAGATAGATATTTTAATGAATGAATGAGACATTGGATGGACAATGAAGGGATGGACGGATTTGTGGATGTGAGAGGAGAGGTTGGATATATATATATATATATATATATATATATATATATATATATATATATATATATATATATGAAGAAAGAAGGGATAGAGAAAGGGATGGATGGATGGATGAATGGATGGGTATGTGAGATATGGGAAGAACAGCTAATGAAAAAAAGTGAAATAAAGGGTGGGTGGTAGGACAGAATGGAGTGATAGAATAGACTAGGATGGATTTTGGATGGATAGGTTGGATGGATTTTTGAATGAGAGAGGAGAAAAGTTGAGTACAGTGAAGAAGAATGAATGGATGATTGAGACAGAGAGTGAGGTAGAAGATGACAGCAGAAGGGATGGATGAGTGGATGGAGTGAGAGCATGAGCATAGATGACTAGGGATAGAGGGACGGGTGGATAGATAAAGAAAGAGGGGGGAAGGAAAGCGAACGGGGATGGATCGGTGAATGGAGAGAGTCAAAGGAGGAGACGGTTGTGGTCAGACGGAGAGACAGACTGAGGTAACCACAGAGAAGAGAAAGATGTGGAGGCAGACGGAAGGGTAGACGGATGGACAGAGTGAGAGAGAGACAGACAGAAAGCGGGACAGAAAGGAGAGACAGGCGATTGATCGTGCAAAGGAGCATCAGCAGGAAGCAGCCTCCCTCAGATGTCAGAGCTGTTTGACAATTAGACAAGAACATGCAAGAGCATAAGGATGTGCGCATCAGTATGGAGCCGGCGTCTCTGTGGTCAGAGCAGCAGAGCAGACTCACGTATGCTAATTGGACAGTGAGTTGACAAGAGCTCAAGCATCAGCCTGCATAATGAGGCGCTGCACAGAAGATCAGCTCCGTCTGAAGAGTCGCCATCACAGAGAAGACGGACCCACACGCGTGCGGGACACCGGCTTTGGGTCGCGGGGAATAATTACTCAACATGGCCGGGTGTTTATGTTTCACTTGAGCGAACAGCGTGCCGGTGTCTACATGTGTACATGTCCTCCAGATGCTGAGGGTCTTCACCTGGCAGGTGAATCAGACCTGTCAGTGCCAGGCGAACAAGGCGGAGAGGAGTGATTAAAAATTAACTCCGTGTCAGAGGAGGGGAAAGGAGGTCCGAATAATTCATAGCCTCACGGACGAATCGTCGGAGACATTCAGAGGTTCCTTGATCCAAACGGTAGCTGATCTTTAGGTGGACAAAAAGGAGTCACGTGGAGGTATGGGGGAGGAAACTAGCTTTGCTTTGCTTAAAGGCACTACAACAGTGGGAGCAGAGGAACATTCCACAGGCTTCTGTTTTGGGCTAAACTCAACTTCCGAGCAGCTGGTGATGTTCGGTATTATCCAGTTTATTTTTAAAGTCAGTGTCCTCTGATCCTCAGATAATCTCCTCTGTGTGTACTTTTTGTACATTTCCTCCACCACTGTTTCTGAGCTCATCCTCCAGACGTTCATCCGTCTGACCTTCGAGCCCATTGAAGACGAGTAGGTGTGTGGTTTCACTGCAGCGTTTTTATTCCATGCCGGAGCCGTGTCGAGTTTTCAGGTGTGAAAAAGGTGAAAGCGCCTTATTTAGGAGGCAAAGTTTCGGTCATGCTTTCCGCCTCCTCTGTGATCATCAGCGCTAAAGCAGCCGAGCTGTCTTGGCAAGGAAACAGAGTTTTGATGAATAATTGAAGTTCATCCAGTGTGGCTCCAACTGCGGAAACATCCAGGAACAACTGTGATGTTGTGTGTAATTTGGATGTTGCACTGACTGCAGTGTGAAAGGCTAATAGCAGCGTCTGTCAGGCAGAAGCATGAAAGAGCGGGTGATGCGGCAGTAAATGTAGCAATAAAATGAAGGGAATTGTGTCTTTAAATCCATCAGTGCGCTGCAGGTGATTACCGAATTTTATCGTGACGCCAAGCAGAATAAAAGTTAGTGGGGGAAATGAACGAGTGTAGTATGACATTCTCTTTGGGGGGAAAAAAGGGTGTGAAATGGTAGAGGTGGGCAGCCAAATTTCCCAGGGGGACTCTGGAGCTGTAGCATGAGTCGGCATTAGAGCAGGACATTTATTTGCTCAAAGGGATGTTGTCGTCGGGGAACAGTAAACACAATCACTGCCATCATTTTCCATCTGGAGTTTTCACAGCAAGTCAGCCTCATCCACCTGAACCCATCTCCCTCGTCTCTCCGATAGCTTTCTCTCCCTCTGATAAACTCATTTCTGAGCTCTTTCTTTCTGGTCAGTTGCTTGAACTCAGCCACATATAACTCTAAAATATCTCTAAACCAATGTGACACAGTCCCAAGTCACTGATGTCTACTGAACTGGCACCAGTCCAAAGACAGTGCTGAAGGATGCTAAAGTTAGCATATTTGTTTATAATCTCTGCATCCAAAAAAACCTGCCTTGTCACTACGTCGACATGCTTTTGAGATTATCTCATGAACAGTATGTATTTTATACTCTTGTCAGCTGCGGAAAGTAGCTTTTTGGCAGTTTGATATTAGACTTCAATCTAGAGCTGTAGCGACACACTAAACTCACGCTACGCTGTATGATATTCAGCTCACGATATGATACATTTTCATAAAGATATGAAGGGCCACTGGTTTTGGGGCAGCTGTTTGAGTCCCTGAAAGCTACCGTCCCCAGGTGGTGGTGCTTTAAGTGTGCGCATACGTTGCTGGTATTTTAACGGTATTTGATGCTAGCATGACGCTGCTACAAAGCCTACACATTGGCTGATGTTTGTGTAAGTTGTTGCCTCCTTTCTTCTTGATACGATCACATAAATAAGCTGTTCCTCCATATGAAGAACATATCTTGTTCAAGAAACAAGTGACCTCCGATTCACACGTCATTTTAGAAAATACAGTATTAAATGTAAATGCTCAACAAGAAACAAATAAAATATAAGTCAGACAGGTTGCATAACACAGTGTGAAAACCATTCTAGTAAAAATGCAACATCAACTTCCTGAATGTCTGGAAGTACACAAACGTAACTATGTATTACGTTCAAATTTGCAGTCATTAGGGACATTAAAATTATGTCATCAACTTTAAAAGAGGAGCATTTGCCACGGTAATCTACCGCAGTTCCGGAGCGGCCTTCATAAGGACAGATTTTACATAAAAGTGGGATTTAACGTGTCGGACTGGCAGAAGTCCTTATATGGTCACTGCCCTGTTTGACATTTAAATGAAACACTGGCCTTGCCGTGAGTCCTGACAATAATGGGCTCCCAGTCTGCTCCGACTGGATCATCCTGGTTCCCAATTTGGTCCGACAATTCTGGGACCAGGTTCGAGTGATTCCAAATGAAAGCAAATGAAATATACTAAATGGCTTGGACTGAATGTGGAATGAAGGTTGCTGTTTCTAATCTGAATCACAGCAGAAGCACCAGCTACTGTACTGTAAACTCTAATCTCCTTCAATGACACTGAACACGTCTCCGCAGCTGCGACCACGCCGCAGCCTTAAGCTCGATGAAGCCTCCAGAATCATCGTTATTCAGGGCAAATTCACAGCTTTTGAGTGACAGGTGAGTTTCCTTGTCGGAGAAGCGCGTCAGATATGTTATTTCCTGAGCTAAAAATGTAACCGGGGCGGTGCAGCTCATGCCTGCAGTAAGCCACGCTTCATCCTGCGCCTGTGATCCTGGATCTGCTCATGCTCCTGTAAGTGTGTGTGTTGGGAGGAAGACGTGTGAGAGAGTGAGCGCCGTCTCCCCCATGATGCTCAGCCATCTGCTGTATTTACCCGTGTGTGTGTGAGACGGCTATTTTTGCAACTTTTAAGGGAGTCACTGCCATTGCCTTGACCGAGAAAGTCAAAAACACTTTAAAAATAACCTTTTTTTTCCTCAACCTCGACAAAACACACTTTCTTTTAACCTCAAACATTGAAGTTTTCTCAAATATGACTCTCCATTTGGTAGAAACGTGCACCCTGAAGGCAGATCTCACCTAAGAGCCGTACGACACCTTCCTTAAACACACTCTCGCTCGAGCTGCTGCAGAACACAGATCAGTTCTTTCCAAGAGTAGCTTGTTGTCATGGTGACAAGCCGTGTGAGACCGGTGCAGCCTACTAGTGGCAAAGGCATCATGGGAAACAGCAGGGGGACAGGGTGGAGGCTAGGGTGGCGGTGAGGTGACAAAAACAAAACATGTCGTCCTCCTGGGGCCGCCGGCGGAGCCAGGGGCAGGTTGCCTTGCATCTAACCAGTGTTATTTCATCACCGTGATGGGCCACGATAACCGGTTCACATCTCACACCTGAGCTGCGGTGTTATTATCCGCTCACCGCAATACATAGCACATGTATCCCCCATCAATCTTACTGTCTGGCTGACCATCTGCGTGTCTCAGCGGAGCGGTAATAAGACCCCGCTCTCTTGAAGTCTCCTCCAGGGAGCTGCTGCGATATTAGCCGTCCGCCGTGAAAAAGAAGCAGAACAATCAATAAAAATAGCAAGATCAACAGATGGAAATTCCATATTAGCCAGCATGAACTACGTGAGGAGAATACAGGAGCATCAAGCCACTGCCTTTCACCTGAAGCCGCCTCCACCCCGGCTCGAAAGAGCAGTAGATAATACATAATGTCATTCATGTTCCATAACCGAATCTTAGTGACTACAGCTGTCTGCTTTGGAAGCATATGGGTAATTCATAAAAAGTTCTGTCTGTGTGTGAGTGAGAGGTCGCCAGTCTAGATGTGTCCTATGATGGAAAATAACAAATGAGTACATCAATATCAACATATTTTTATGAACGAATAACAAACTATTGTTGCAGCTTCTTGCCCCTAGACATGTCTGAGGTTTCTCTTCAGTCGTTTATGTGTAGAGTAACTTTTTATCTTGGATTGGAACCACATCAACCTGAGTGTTACGCATACATGCAACAAGCAGGGGGCGCTGCACCAACAAAAGACAAAAGTATCCATCTTATCTTTGGTTGTTGGCTGTGGAAGAGAGAAGACAATGAAGAAATCGCTGGCTTTTATTGTGATCTAACATGCAGCACTGTTCGAGTAGTGACACTGTGGTGGAACCTCATCTGCATTATATTTTCATAAGATACACAAGGCGGTAATATTTTATTAATTTCAGAGATATAATTGTGGTTCAGAGAAGATTGGTCCCTTAAGAACCATTCAAATTGTATTAGCGCCACCTGGGAAATGTAGGGTGAAGTAAAAATGAACAAGAATTTTGGTGTTAATGTGCCATGTGAGCAGTCATTATTGCACAACTTCAGTTAAACAGACCGGGAGTTTTATTTCGCTAAAAGGGCTTGTTGTTTGTATGTTTTTTCTTTTTTTTTGGTCACTGTACTTTGTACCTCTCATGGTCACCTGTGGGAGATCCTTAAGTGTTCTCAGGAGAGGGTTGCTTTGCCGAGAGTGCTGCCCCCACGACCCAGCCTGCAGCGCTGTGCAACACTGCTGCACAAAAGATATATTTCCATTTTCACTGCAGAGGTTCTAAGCCAAAATGTAAATTGGTGAGCCAATATTTTCATTGAATGTTTTATGAAAACATTACACCTCCATCTATTATTTTGTGTTTTGTTATTTTTGAGTGTTGGACAGTAAACGGTAACATGTTTTCATCTTCAGGAATCCGACTACATCTCATGGCACAGCAGATGAGACAGTCTTGGAGAAAGCATTTCAAACAGATAAATCACTGTTCCGAGGCGGAAAAAGACCTTAAGCCATGAAATATTTATGCTAATGTGATTTCATGGTGATTCTGACACAGCAAAGAGCCGAGCTACATGTCGTCGGCGTGTTAAAGCCATTAACACGTGCACTGACTCGACCTGACTGGTCCGGTCTGTTTCTGGATCTGTGTCTGAGTTTGGCACGCTTCCCCAAATTCACAGCTGTAGGACGCTCTAAACCCTTTTGTTTGATCTGTGTCAATGGACCAACAACAGCTGGAGCCGATGCCGGGCAGCTGGGGAGAGGAAATAGGATTTAGATCCAAGCATGTGCATAGAAAGAGAGATGAATGATGGTGCCTCGCAAAAGATGGCTCCGAGAGACGAGGGGAGCTTAACGTGAGAGGAGGAGAGCTGCGAGGTGGAGAGGGATGAAGGAGAGGAAAGGAGGAGATTTCAAGAATTTGGTGACTAATACAGAGGAGTGGCAGGGGTGAGATTAAGGATTAGATGCCAGGGCGAGTGCCAGAGTCGGAGAGGAGCACTGAGGGCTTTGTCAGCAGGAGAAAGACAACAGGATGCAGTTGAGAAGCAGCAGGATGATGGATCGGGTGAGGCCGAGGTCACCAACATTTAAAGGGCCCGAATACATCTGGCTGGCTTGTCTTACACGGCAGCGCCGGGAGACGAGCACCTTGTGATGCCGGGGCTACGTGGCTCCACGCAGAGCACCGTCCCTAGTCAGATTAGAACCAGCAAATTGAGTTTGGTTAAGAGGCAAATTTACTTAAGGTGCTGCCAATGGTGCCTGAAACGGCTCTGATCTGATTTTTCTTATCGCATTGCTCAATTGAAAATGGGACGCTGAAAGCTTTTCTATTGGTGGTCGATTACACGGTGTCAGATAAGACCAGAGTCCGGCTCAGATAGGCATACCGGTATCTCAGAGGGGCTATTTTAAGAAAGCAAAATGGCAGAGCAGGTTGTTGGCTCAATAAAGTAAACGGACGCTGGTGTTTTCTGCACCATCTTGCTTTAAACAAACTCCTCCTTGAACATATTTTACCCCTGACAAGATAGTGAATTTGCATTATTCATTTTTATACTCACAGTCTGGTTCATTGTTCAAACTAAATTTTGCGCAAATATCATTCATATATTGCAATTCAGTAGCCCTTACGGTACATAAAAGTAACCAGATCATATATTATGTGATGCACGTGTGGAATAAAAGTGATACACTGTATCATACAGACAAGATGAGGAGGCTGTTATACAACATGACTTATAATTGGATGCAGATTTAAATCTATTTTTGCTCAAGGGAATGCACCAGACAGCACGGAAGGTACATGTGTAGGCGTACGCATGTAAATGATGGAAAAAAATAATCTCACAAGATAGATTTGGAAGCATATAAATGGATATGGAATGGCTTTATTTATACGTATATAATTATGGACTAGAAATTCAGGAAAATCTACTTAGGTCACATTAAAATGCATAAATAAATAAACAAAAAATTATTAATAAAAAAAAATCCTATAAATTTCAGGTCGTATTCTTGTTGTTACGATTATAATACTATGCTAAAATTAATTCCACATCGGGCTAAAATATTTAATAAGGTTATTTACAATGCATTTTTATTTACAAAATAAATAAAATTTAAATTTAAATGAATTTGTTCCAGCTTCCCATGAAGGACAGTAAGATGATCATTAATTGAGAATGCATTTTCAAAACACAAGAATGAAATGACAAAAAAAGTATATATAATTGTTATGTTATTATCAAGTGTTTTGTATTGGTAATAAATAAAAAGGCTTCATATAACCTATGAAAGTAAAAAGAACATGCAAATAATAGGAATAAATAAATCAGTATGATGAGAAAAACCTTTATTTAAATGATATGAGACATTATTTAAGATGGATTTATAAACATTGCATACAACAATTCAAATTTTAACCACTAAAATCCTTTTTTTTTTTCTTCTTTTTTTCATGAGGCACATGTACTACGTGTGAGATCAGCGAAACCAGAATGATAGGAACACAAGCCAAACCCTAGTTTAAGTGTTTTTAACAGTAGATTTGAAGGCTATGATCAAAATATCATCTGTGACTACTGCTCAGGCTTGTTCAATATATGAGGGGCTAACAAAGACTCCCTTCTCATCAGGCTTCTCCACCTGCGCCCCGACACATCAGGCAGGGGGTTGGGGGTCGGGTTGGTCCTCGGACTGAGGAGTTGTTGATAGCTGGGGCTACGACACAGTTTGTCTAAATCTCTGTCGCAGACAGAGCTGAATTATGTCCAGACATCCAGATGCGTGACGCCGTGGCTTTTCAATGAGAAATAAGTGCAAAATAAATCAGCTGCAGGACCCCCTTCCCTTCACCCCCCCCGCTCTCTAAAAGGCTAGAGATTAACAAGTGCTGAAGCAGTTTATGATACATTTACTGTTATTAAATTCCGCAGCTTTTCCACCCTCCTCTTTGTTCCGCAGTTTCCCATTACTGGGGCTCCATCAACTCTATTCATCACATTTTCGCTTGAAGAATTGGAAATTACAGAAATATACTTTTAAGGAATTAGGCCATGATAAAGTGAAATGATTGTGGCGTCAGCGGAGAAGGAGAAAGATTTAAAAATCTATCAGCACAGATCATTTCACGCTAGGCGAGACTTATTAGCGAGGGAGTACGAAAACAATTTAAGAGCGTCTTATTCTACGTGGCGAGCGGCGCCGCCATTGTTTTGGTATTAGTTCAGTGGGAGCGGGTCCACTTGAGCCGCTAATCCCCAGCAGAAGTACTGTGGCTAAATCAAAAGAGCTAATCCTGCATTAGCATGAATTTGTCTTCACTTTTCTTCATGTTTCAACCCTTTGAATCACGGTGCGTCTTCGTCTCGCCGTCATGATGCGGCTGACATTTCCGACTGGTCTAAAAACAGACCGATGAATCAGAGTGGGGAACAAATATGTTTTCACTGACCTTCAGTGTGTTCTTTTTTTTGTGTGTGTGTCTGCAGAGTGCCTACCCCTGTTGAGCGAAGCCTTGCCCGTGTCTGACGTCTCCAGCCAACCGTAGTGGAACCATGACGCAGCCCAGGACAAGAGGAGCTCTGACCCTGAGCAGGAGGCTGGTGATGGGGTTCCACCTCAGCCTCTCACCCCTGTGTCTGCTGCTAATTGTCCTGCTAACTGATGTCCACACTGCACATGGAGCGCTAGGTAAACTTTCTGTGTCAAAATATGACATGTGGTCGCACTTCACAACAGACCGAGCAGAAAAACGGTTTCAGAAAGGCGATTTCAGGAGAATTATTTCCAGCGTCAAGGGGGATCACTTAGGTTTTACTCTCCTCTCTTCAAGGATTATTCAGATGAATTATGATTCAAACCAAGTTAACCAAAATCTGCAGTCACATACATGAAACGTAGCCCATAATCGGAGCCCTCGATCGGCTTATCTCATCACCAAAATGTGGGAATTAGATCCGGTGCAGTTATGAACGTTTTTAGAATGTGGCCCCCTCTTCTGCAAATGAATCACCTCGACATTAATTTATTCATCTATTCCGCCGCTGCTAACTGCTATTAATTGTAAACATTACAGCCAGTACATCAGGAAAACATGCACATATTCATTTGGCAGAGAGTCAACAGGAAATAATGTATAAAGACGTCGCCAGTTGACAGGCCAACATGGCGGTAAAGTTGGAAACTAACTGACACGATGGTGGAACATGTGCTCTTGGAAATTCATATCACAAAGTGGGCGTGATACTTTCCTCGTGGATCAGTGAGATATATTATATTGTTGTATAAAAATGCTTAATCAATATTTGTGAAAAGCACATTTTCTTTGGGCAACAACATCAGTTCATTATATTAAGTTACATTTAACACATAGCTTATATTTTATGCGTCATTTTAACATGAATATAGTTGTTTGTTATATTTTATATGGGATCTAAGAATTTAAAATTATTTTTATTTTTGCATTTTGTATTTTTAGTCACACTATTTCTTTATTCATTTGAGATTTATATAGGAGAAAATAAACATTTTCATCTGTCAATATGGATGGCTGCTTTCCAATTGATGGCGATGATCATTGCGTATTTATCTATTTATTAATTCAATCCCGAATTATAGTGTGTTTACTCAAAGCAAAACTTCTTATTGGATTACTGGTGGGAATTAAAACACAGATAAAAATCAATGACTTTTTAAAATGGAAACAACAATATGTGATCTTCTTCACCTTGCAACTTAAAAACAATGCTACACAAAAATGAAATAAAAATAAATAAATAAAATGGATGGGGTAAGACTAGCTTTATTACCAGGGCTTCAAAATGTATAAATAAATACCTCTTCATTCATGTATATTGTTTTGTTAGCATGGCAGGCATCGCCACGGAATAGTCTCATTTGATGCTGTGTTGTGTGACACCTGTCACTGCCTCCGCTAAGGTTAATAAAAAAAAATCCATCAATGATTTCTCTGCTCTGACTTGAATCCCAGCTTCTAAATTATCAGGTGAAAATTTCCTTGAACAAAGGTGTGAATCCATACATTGTGTGTGCATGTAGTGTGTTCTCACATGCCTTGGTTTGTGTGTGTGTGTGTTTGTCTTCCCATGTGCCAATGAGCCATCACTGGCAGACTGTGGCATTGTTGATGTGTTTTGATGAACCAAATACTTCTGACAGCATGTTTCTCATCTTCTTCTCCATCACATCATTTAAGCACATTTCCTGACGCTGTGCTCCGTGCACACACACACACACACACACACACACCTTCCTGACATCTAGATCAGGGCATATCTAACGCTTGTGTAACACAGTTTTCAATTTCTGGAGGAGAGCGCCTGACGTCATATCTGGTGTATTTTTAAACAAACCGAGGAGGAAGAAGAACGCAAGTTGAACTGGTGGAGTATCTCTGGCTGTGAGCCACCTACATTTTATCTTCTTAAAACAGAAACTGCGAAGAAAACTCTTAGTTTTATCTCAAAACGGTTGGCGCATAAACAGAACCTGGAAATGTCAGGCAGAAATGTGATGAAGGACTTGAGATATGCAGATGATTCTTTAAGGTGAGAGTCATAGGGATTATAGATATCGTTGATATCTGTATCTGGAATATTTTTTTTCGTAGCAATACCTGAATCGATGGGAAGATCTGGATATCATCCTTAATCCTCTAGAATAGCATACAGCCACTAGCTTGCATAAAGGCTAATAGCCTTTAGCTGAGTGGAGACCACCTCCTGCCATGTTGCTTCCATCTTAGCAAACTATGAATGGCTGCTGTAACAATTGAGGAAGGAAACCTAAACATACTTCTCATCTATCTGTCTACAGTCAACTATTTAAATAACAATAAGATATCATCCACGCAAAATAAAACCTCGGTGCCTCGGTTTTCCAATGTCTCGGAATTCGTACAAATCGTAAAAGAAAAAAAGTCGGAAAAAACATAACGTGCGCGGACCGATCAGCTGACCCATAACACACTTTGGTATTGTGTATAACGCAGCCTCAGTATGCAGACGTGTTCCGTTAGTTACATTTACTGACTGTTTTTTCTTCATATTGAGGTGTAAAACCTTTCCTGTCTCCGCACTGGACCGTGGTAGAGTGTCACAGGGGAGGTGCTCGCTCTCCACACCTCCACTCCAGGGTTTGATGTCCTGTTGTGGGCTGGAGCTGGGACAGGGATGAGGCGAGTCTGGGACAGAGCGTGACTTGGTTTATGACTTTGTCACAGCCAAACTGCACAGAAGCGCACATTCAGAGCTGGACACGCACCGGGCACCTCTTCCCTTCTGGAGAGACGTCACTCACTCGGCAACCCCTCCCACATGCAGCGGCCACACACATAGAGGAACAGCGCACCTGCAGCAGACACTCTACATTCACTCCTACAAGAGACTATTTTAAGGCTGGGAACGCATTATTTCTTTTTCCATTCATTGTAATGGGAAAAATCGATTCAGATTTCGAACAAATCGCTTCTCGAACGGCCGTCTGGAACGGATTGTGGTCGAGAACCGAGGTACCACTGGACTTGTCATGTAATTAAACTGACATTTAGTGAGTTAAAATCCTGAAGCCCATCATAAATGTTAGCGGGTAGGAAGTTTTGGAAAAGATGTATTGTATGTAGAGGAAATTATTTATTGAAATACTGATTCAACGTTTGACTTTTTTTAGGGATACATCTCATCCAAATGGCTGGTACTAGCTGCCAAATAAGTAAAAGGAAGTATGCAAGTAAATATTTTTGTTGAGTCTTCATTGAGTTTTGAGTCTTTTAAACCAGATGATGCCTATAAAAATGTTGCTACATTCAATCAATATCTTAACAACCAGTCAAAGTCCAAATAAACATGGCCACCCCTACAGTGACTCAGTGAATGGCTACAGAGACTGGTGACCTCGACCACTTCCTGATACTTCATCTGCTGTAGTTTATTTTTATTGACATTTCTCTCCATTTGCAGCAGAGGTTGAATCCAAAAATACATATTAATGAAGCCACACAACCTATTAACCCCCCCCGAAAACTGTGATATACAGAGGACCATGAACTGTCTTAAAGAAGACGTTCATCATTCAAATCTGTGAAGGATGTCTTTGCCGACAAGATGAAGAGGGAGAACTGATCCCCAGTGATACACAATCCAAGATTTTAAACTGACTTTGAACACCATCCCTTTAAATTTCAATTTGCACGGACCATCGACCAGCTTCAAAGGAATAATCCTGTAACTACCGCTGTGCCTTCTGGGTGCAAATTCATTGTCCCACTCCCATCTACATATCAGGTGCTCGAACAACGACACTTGTCCATGCGATGTCCTTTCATAGCATTTCAGTCTTCCACTGTGTATTGATCTCCGGCCTGTAGCTTGCCTGCATTGTTCAGGGCTACAATCTCGGTGCTCAGCCTTGATTGTGCGCTTCAGGCATCCCATTCTTTTTCAGATCATTTTCTCCGTTTTCATCATTTTTTCTGGCTAAAAGGAGCGGAATTCACGCTACACTTGATGCGCCTGTGTTTTTCTCGAAGCTGACTACCGTTTTGCCAGTTAAAGTTTTGAGGAATTGATCGTGCCGTGTGTGTGTTTGTGTGTGTCTGGATCAATGAGGGCGCGCTCGATGTTGATTTGATTTGTTCTGCATCTGTTTGCTAAAAATGTTTCATGGAATATAGAGCTGTGCCAACAATATATTCACATAAGATTCCTCATTCATATTTCCTACGATTCTGTGTAGATTTAAAATGTCCCGAGATTGTTTTTAACCTACGCGCAAAGAAATGACGTCACCGCACAACCCGAACACGCATAATGTACCAAAAAAAACATGGCAGAAAAGGAGATCCAACCAGTCTGGTTGGATCTCCTTTTCTGCCATGTTTGTTTTTGGCGTCGTTTTTGGCGTCATATTGGATTTTACCGAATGCATGGAAACACCAGGCTGGACATGACATTGACTACAATTAACACAATAAATGCGCCGGCTCATATTGCAAGGCGTCTTCCGGAGATCACCGACTCACTCCCGGAGCAGACGCGCTTCACTGACAGCTGAGTCCGTATGTTGCAAATAGACGAAAGGAACGAAGTGAAACGCCAGCAAGTTTAACTGAGCTATTTCTTTTTAAATAAACAAGCACTTTTGTTTTTGTTATTCAAGCAGTATACTACAGTTGCTACACTTCTATCGAGGCATGATCAGAAATCCTAATGAATAAAATTGTTTTTTAACTGAAAATGGATTTTAAATGGAATTGTGAGACAATAAAAGATTGACGCTTCCAATAGAATACAGGTGCTGAACATGAACCGCTCAAAATATTACCTGCTTTTACAGCAGAAGTAAAAGCAGGGTAATTATAGATTATGTAAATATCTATATTAACAGAGTTATTTAAGGTGTGGATCATTAACAAGATGTGGACCTGCTATAAATATAGTCTCCCGGCAGAGGAGAAGGTGACTTTGACTTTGGATTAATTCCAGCAGTAAACAAGAATTTTGAATCCACATTGAGAACCAAATCCGTGTTTGTGGGAGGCGCTCGAACCCTCTGAGACAGTTTACGAAATCCTTTTCCTCCATGCTGACACACTGAAGGTAAATCATAAATGAGGATAATGCAAAAAAGCACCTCGCTAAATCTGAGTGGCTTATGTCGTAGGTTATTAAGAGAACAAAAGCACACAAAAAGTCCCGGTTTGTTAAGCTACCCTGAGAAACGCTGTGTTCAGAATGTTGCAGAGCAGCTTTTCCTCAGTGTTTGGAAGCTAAGTTGTCTTTTGTACTCCTGAAGTCGAATCAAATTATATTATTTTCGAGATCTAAATATCCCCTGCTGGTGTTGCAGACGTCAGACATGGAAAGGAAATCTTTCCACGCGCTGTTTTACTCTCCCTGATTTATGAACACCTGCAAAAGCCCAGACACTATCGTCGGAGAAGAGAACATCACGCTGAGGCGAGGAATCTTGTCTGGTCTATATTTGTCTCACTCATTGCTAAATTTTAAATGAGTTGTAATGCTCAGTGACTTGCAACTGCTTGGCTCTCCCAAGTATTTCTGGCAAATTATAATTTGAACCGCAGAATTTTTTTTTTCTAGTTGTCAAATTTTGAAAATTATATATTCACCCCTTTTGTGCTGGAGCCCATTTCTTTCTTACTTTCTTTGAAAAGAAATAGTTACTTTCGCACTAAATCCGATCATAGTGGTTCCCCCTTCGTGGATCCGCGGCTTTGCCATCGCCGGCGCCATATTGGTTTTCCGTTGACATCTTGCGGTTATCATGCATGGAAGAGCGCTATTATTGGTGGGGTATATGGCGCCATTGACAGGAAGCTAATGCAAGTAATTCTGAAACTGTAACTGTTTTCAGTCAGCATGAAGTGATGGCGCAGCTCTCGTCTCCCATCTGCCACCCTCTAGGACAGATGCTAAAGTCTGTACACTGCCATCTAGTGTCGGGAGGCCATTCCTTCACAAGTGTGTGTTTTGTAGATCCCAACTAGCCACTTCAATTTACTGAACTCTGACTTGAGCGACCACCTTCATGTATTGGTGTCAGTGATGGGATATAATCTCCCCACTTGTCCCCCACGATCAGACCTGTGTCCAACCTCCACCCAGCCATATGCAGTGAAAAATGGAGCGAGGTATTTGACCAAAAGAGAGAGGAGAGGAGACAGTGACACACAATGATGAGGCGAACTCACACAACTCATAAGTGGGTGAGAACAGACATGTTTTCACACCAGACTAAAATAGTCTGTTGCTGATGTGATTGCTAAATTGCTCAGTTGAACACTGACAGGTCAGATGTGAACAGTAGACGCCGCTTTTAGATGCATACATTTTGCAATATACTTGGGTTTTACTCCATTATTTTATTCATAACAAGGCTTTGAAATCAATCCTATAATTGACTGGATGGCATTCGAGGGGATTTTTGTTGGAGTGTAATGTGCTCCTTTTCCCTGTGAGACTTTTTGGTTGCAGTGCGTAAACATAAAAGCAGGAAATGCTCCATCCATTGCATGACTCCGAGAGTGTCTTGGGACACATGAAGAGTCTCTGGGTTCAAAATATTTTAATTTGTCGAATCGCTCGCACATGTGTAAACGGACTCCAGTTTCACACCGGAGTCAGGGATTTGTTTTTCCTCTGAATAGATGTGAGGAAAACATTCCTGCTCTTCGATGTCCCCCAGCGCATCATTTCTTTATACGACATGTATTTTTAGAGGGATGCTAATAAATGTGATGTTGACAACGCAAACAGGAAAGAATGCATTATTAACCATGGCTTGTCAGGACACAGCTGCTTGCGCTTAATAATTCTGCCGCAAGTTCCGTAGTGAAATTACAGATGCAATATGCAGCAGCAGCTGTTCAGCGTGTTATACACGATCTCTCACCTTTTCTGATGCTAAACTTGAAGCCAAAACGGAAGATCAAGGTTCGCTTTATTGCTCCTGCTGCCGAAGGCTGATGGTCGTAGCTCCGCCTCCTTGCAGCTTCAAAGCCTGACCAGCAATTACGGAATCGGAAAACTCCATTAGCTGTCCCGAAGACCTTTCCAGAACCAGTCATAAATATCATTTGGAAAAAAAAAAAGTTCAGGGCAAATCCACCCGGAGCCTTGTGGGGCTTTTCCCTGGCTTTCAGAAGAGGCTTAAGTGGTAACACTGCCAGTGGGGTCGGTTTTGCGTGAGGATTGGTGTTGAAGCACATTTAAGAGAACACAGAAAATATCCCGAGCTCAACATAAAGCCCATGTTCGAGCTCTGGGAGGCATGTGAAATTCATTCGTAATCCTGTCGCCTGAATGAAACCTCTCTTTTTTCTCATCCCCACTTTTGATTGCCTGCAGTTTGAGGGGAAATTTTCTCCACACTCAAGTTCAGTCGACTGGAAATACGCCGCTCTCAAGGCTTCAAATCGTTGGCATAGATTACTTCTGATTGACTATTATGTGCCAACTGCTGTTTTTTTGCATCTTCCTGCTGAGGATTATGGTGGGCATTAAATCCCAACCACTTTTGCATGGAGTTCTTCTAAAAGACTGCGCTGGCAAAGAGTGCATTTTTCTGACGCGGTATTACTCTCAATGCTGTGGTAAAAAAAACTGTAAAGTGGAGAGGTGAGCCGAGTGGGAAGACGTGCAAAAAGGCTTAAAGAAACTGCACCGGCTGCTGACTATTTGATAGGTTGCTTTTTTTGGTCCTGCTGCGTCTTCAGAGCAGAAGTGAATCAACACAGCAGGACCTCGCCCACCCAGACATAGGGGAAGTGGGAGGAGGGATTGTGGTTGCCATGGTAAGGGGTCATCCTGACTTCACCCTGACGGATCGCGGTGATACTGTAGCTGACGCGGAGTTAAGCTGGCCTCCATGGCAACCGGCCACTGACTGATCGAAATGGATGAGCGCATATTTGTTGCCATTCTACTGGGCTCGGACCACGATATCGTGCCCCTGGTTTATCAAGATGATCGGAATATGCAAGGTGTTAGCGATTACATGTACAAAGTGACGCCTCTGGTACGAATACATTAAAACCAATTACGAATCTGCGAAATACTCATTTGTGCTGACAGCCAGTGCTGCATGCAGTAGTCAGCCCGGGAGTGCAACAGAAAGATGGAAGGAGAGAGAGAGAGAGATGTTTCTGTGAGGCCCATCTTTTATTTATGGCCCACAGGAAGCCCTTCAGCATGTCCTCTAGATGATACCCAGGAAGTAAGCACATCACACAGCCAAACGCACACACAAGTCAGCCGGAGCACGGACGGTCCAGCACAGGCGCGGCCGGCCATCGCTGTTTTCTTACTTGATGTCTTTCTCTTTACAGCTCCTCCGAGGTTCACCAAGATTCCCACAGACCAGATTGGAGTGTCAGGGGGCGTGGCGTCATTTGTCTGTCAGGCCAGCGGAAGTCCCAAGCCTGTTGTCTACTGGAACAAGAAGGGCAAGAAGGTCAACTCTCAGCGTATCGAGGTGGTTGTCACAGTGCACAGTGATGACGCAGCCATGTCACATCTTGTGAATCAAAATCTCTTTTGTCCTTCATTTATAAGTACATTTTTTGCAACACTCCCAAGAGGTGACCGACACATCAAGTCTGAGTTAAACAAACAACAGGATGTGAGGTGATGCTCAATGAGCATTGAAGCATTTTGTCTTTACTTTCGTCTTCTTTACACTTCATTCACTAGTGACTCACTCTTTTAACTTCACGATTAGTGTGATATCTTTCTATCGATTTACTGGAGGTGGGACTGGATGAAAAGGGTTCATCCGTTTAGTGGAGTCTGTACACAGGAGCTTAAACATCAGGGCAGAAGTGCTCCAGTGATGAGTGAATTTGCTGCTCAGCAACATTTCTTGTGCTTCTATCCTGAGGTTTTTCAAAACTTTCACACTTCTTCATCATGAATATTTTGGTCATCAATTTTCCTTTCCCTAAATCTACAAGTTGAAGCCCCAGTCCTGTTATTTACAGCAGAGCTATCGCATGATGTACAACTTCATTTTTAAAAATTTGGTCACAAATGTCTGTAATAACTCTGTTATGACAGCTAAAAACTAGGGATGCTCTGATCGTGATCGGCCAATTTCAGGGCGAATGCTGACCACTACCTGTCTTAGCCGACCACAACAACCGATCATGTGTGATGCTCTGATGAAGCCCCGCTGGTTGTGACGCGTCCACTGAAGCAGCAGTCTGCCGTGAAGATTCTTTCAATCTGTCATTTAAAGATTGAATCCTGCAGCACACACATGGCAAAATGTTGTGCAGGGAAGCGCGTTAGAATTAAACATGCCATTTAAAGCTCCAGCACTTGACGGAGCACGGAGTTTTCCAGGCTCATGAAAGTGAGACTGCTGCTTCCTCAGCAGCTGTTAGCGCAGCTCGCGCTTAGCGAGCGTGACATTCGGAACGCTAAGCTAATTGCACAAGAAATAGTCTGTAATTTCACCGAGCTAGATGAGCAGTCTTTTTCAGGTGTTGTTTATGTGGCGACAGAAACGACTGTCACCGTTTTGGAGTCGGGTGCAGCGTTCGTCAGCCTCCTGAATCTGAAACGTCCGGAGTAGAAACTTTCATATATGCAGTGCTCTCTGTCTCGGAGTCCCGCTACAAGCGACCAGTATGTAAATATTTCACAGATGTAGCACAGTCTCCAGAGACTCACCAAATCAAATGAAATGTTTTTCACTTGTCCTTAAGACAGAATAGTCACGGCATTGTTTTTCAATTTTTTCGCCTTCTTGAAGAGGTATATTAAAATGTGTCTGAATTAAAATGATTGAATGGTTTTCACATCATGTACACAGACGGTCTCATCATTTTGATGACAAATTCATTGTCAATCCATGCGATCGGCAGCAAAAACCCTGATCGGAGCATCCCTACTAAAAACACACGTTTCAGTGAGTGCATTTCTGTGATGTGAACGATTAGACGCTCTGCTCCCTGACCCAGGATTGAAAGACTGTAACGGTAAGTATATCCACCCTGACCTCTGACCTCCGTGTTGTGGAGGGAGAGTCGGTGTGATCAATAAACCATTTCCTGTAATTATAATCCTGTGGTGCAACATTTGATACGGCAGTTATGGATTGACTCGCTGAACATGTAGCGTCCCCTCATGTCCTGCAGTGACTGATCGGCCTGTCCCGTTGCTGTTTAGACCATTGAGTTTGACGAAGGAGCCGGTGCTGTGCTGAGGATCCAACCGCTGCGAGCGCCCCGAGACGAGAACGTCTACGAGTGCGTGGCACGTAACAGCGAGGGAGAGGTGTCGGTCACGGCCAAGCTGGCCATTATCCGAGGTGAGACAAAAGCAACCATTGCGCTTTCTGCGCTCTTTTCCACTTCAGCTGCTCTCGCTTTCCAAATGCATACACCTGGCTGCAGCTGCTGGCCCCCCATTCCCCAGGCTGTCAGTCGTAGAAGTGACATAAAAGCTCCCACAGCCGCCCGCAGTGAGCTGTTCTTTTCATTGTCCTCCTCAGTGTGACCAAGCGTGAGCCGTCCACGGAGAGGGCAGGCTCGCCTCCTGGCACGTTGTGTTGCAGCGTGCCAGCTTGCCATAATCACTGAGCCCCCGGGCCACATGGAGGTGTTAATTTAATATACACTGTATACTTGGAGGGTAGTTGATCTAATGTGCTGGCCCGACATGACATGAACTTAAGTCCCAGTGTGTGGCTGTGAGCACCCTCCATCTGCCTAGCACAGCAATATAGGACAGGACGGCCACTGAGGCCGTGGCTGCGTGAAGAGAAATCATGGGATAAGCCCTCGATTTGGCAGACAACTAGTGCCGGGGGGAAAGGAGGAAAGGCAAAGTTGATCAAGTGTGAAGAAGTGCTGTAAGATGAGTAACATTGGGACCAAGTGAAACAACGGCTGAAATAGGATATGAGACGAGGGGTCTGCAGGACGTGCGAGAGATGGATGAGGACAGTGTAGTTGGCATGGCTGCAAGACAAACAGAAGGAGAGAAGCGCGGGGAATAGGCACCGCTCCATCTGTTAGCCCAGCTACCCTGCACACACCACCACAATCTAAAACCCATTACCTTCAAACCTGCACCTCCAGGGCTGGCTGGCTTTTTTTTCTCCATGAAATCTGGTTACAGGGATGCTGTTTCTCTGTCACTTTATCACTGCATATATATATATATATAGTATATATATGCTTATCGTCAGCAATATGTTATTCCCCAGAATTGAGAAAGCTATTTTTGTTTTCTTATTTTCTTGTGTTCATCGTGTTCAAATGAACATTTTTCATGTTCTAGATCATCAGATATTTGCTGCTCACCTGGAATCAGACGACAAAATAATAAAAGAAAGGCTTGGATAACACGGTCCGCTGAGCCAGCTCAGCGTTAATGACGTGAACCTTAAGTGTCGTTTAGATTCGGGAATGACACAAGATGACAATGACGCGCCTCTTTTGTTATTTCTAAGGATTAATTGAAGGTTATAAAGGGTGTTTTAATCTTTATTCTTTTGAGAAACAGCATTTTATCAGAGGAGTAGATGCCATATTTGCCAATGCTATTCATTGCATCAGTTCTTTCTGGCAGAAATAAGAAGGATGATTTAATGTTTCTGGTGGTTGTTATGATGAAATGCTCTTCAGAGCATGCCACTTCACTATCTAAGAGTCATCCTCCCACCAACAAATAACCAGTTAACGGAAACTGCTTTCACGTCTTTCTCTTGTCAGTCAGCGCGCGCCACAATACGAGAATAAACAGACAGACGCCGTGAAGTCTGGAAGCCTTCGGTCACTCTGGCGGCGTAACTGTCAGACGACATAAACGTAGCGAAAGCTCAGAAGGACAAGCTCGTTGCAGAAGATGACAGGAGGTGGACGCTGACAGGAAGTCCTGAAAACTGTTTAGTGAACTGTCATCAGAGTGAGTTGCAGATGTGGGCCTGCATTTTAAAGAGAAGAGAGAAGCTCTATGACAAGTGAAGACATGTTGGCGGGAAAACTCATGCAGAGCATCAGCAGTATTTGTTGTATATGTATTTGGTCTTTTTTCTACCTTTGTTGTAAGTATACAAGCCGTGACTCTATTTTTATTTTTATTTTTATTTTTATTTTTATTTTTATTTTTATTTTTATTTTTATTTTTATTTTTATTTTTATTTTTATTTTTATTTTTATTGCTGGTTGGTAAATAAAGTTTTTATGAGTCATCTCAGTTTTAAAAAAATGTCCCGCATCATGTATTTCAGTTAAAAAATAACGTATCCGTTCATCATAATAATTGTGAATTGTTTGTTAGTTGAATCACTGTTAATGAAAAAAAAGTCCCTATTTTATATATGGAAGACAAGGGATGTTCCAAATTCCACGGCAAGGTTAACCCTAAAACTGAATTCCAATGAAAAACATCTTAGTTAAAGCCGAAAAGGGGACGATTTTGTTAAAATGTGCGGTTGATCATGGAAAATGAAGTGCCGACAACGGCATAAATGTTCTCCATTACGGACCGATACCTCTTACTTTCGCAAACACGACTTCCTCGTTCTGTGTGCCGCCATTGTGTGTAATGGTTGGGCCACGCTAATAGCGTCCGGGCACAGAGCGGGGTTCTTGTGGTCAACCACAGGATATGAGTTTCAGGAGAGACTAATGGATGGAGTGACGGTGGTAGTTTATGGTGAAAAAGATTTTTTTTTTACCTACGCCATCATTATCAGACATTACTCTTCCTGTTCCATTACCCCCATTTTACTTCTCCTCCCTGTCTGCTTCTGTTTTTAACTCCGCCGGCCTTTGCTGTGGCTCAGGGCAATGTCCTTTTCTAATTTCTCCTCTCCTGTTTTATTCATTATTTCATTTTCTCAGCCATCCATCCTAGATGACCCTGCGCTCTCTTTCTTTCCCCCACTTTGGATGCTCCCTCCCACACTCCACCCGGGCCTTTATCCTCTTTAATTGAACTCTCTTCTTTGGGGGCTGCATCTCTTGCAGAAGATGCGAGTGTGTGGAACCCTCTGGTGGGTGAGATTCTCATCGCCGCAGCAATGTAAACATGTATAGGCTCCAGCTTGTGCGTCACCAGTGATGGAGCGTGCCTCATTTATTTGTGTGTGCATGTGTGTCTGAGCAAAGTAATCCTGATTATACTCACCTCCCAGTGTCCCAATTTAGGAGAAAGGCATGGGAGGAATGGGGGAGGAAAGGGGTAAGAGAGAGAGAGAGAGAGAGAGACGCCGGAGAAGGGAATTTCTGCCGCCACGGCAAACGTCCTTCATATGAATAACAGAGTCAGATCAGTGATTTCCTTGGGCGCCTGCAGCACTGGCAAGCCTGCAGCATGAGCAGCAAGAAACTATCAGCTCAGCCGGAGAGAGGATTACACCCCTTGCAACTTTGCATATACACCTCATCTACACAGTTTTCATTTCAGTCTTCACGACTCAGTTCGACAAAGATTCTGTTTGAGGACTACTCAGCACCAAAGAGCTAACAATAGCGACGGGGTGATTGTTGGCTCACAACTGGTGTTAGATTTTCATCTTTCCACAATAGAAGTTTAGTTATGATGTATTGTCATAAGGGTCTATTAGCATTTAAAGTGCAGTCTATAGGAGTCAAAGCATCGCAGCCTCTGAGGACTGTTGAGCGGCGGCAGATTAATCCTGGTGCAGCCTCCCTGAGATCGGCTTCCATTCAGACTTCTTTCAAGCACATGGCCATTTCCCAGTTGAAATGAGCAGAGTGATGAATAGAAAAGCTGTCTCCTCACCGGGACACAACAGATCTGAGCAAAACGGCGGACGATAGATTTTTTTTATTTCAAACTGCTTATTCATGCTTGTTTGTCCGTTGCTTCATACACTGTACATGTGGCTGTATCTTTTTTTCAGTCTATTGTTTGTGTGCAATTTGCATATTTGCCCAAATCCGGTTGGCTCCATTTCCTGTCTTTGGGCATCAAGCCCGATTGCCCTCCTGCAAACACAGCATTGCCAAAATGCATGAGGCCAACCTCTTGAAACACACAAACAAAAGCTTCGGGGGGAACAATGCTGGTTAGTCCTCGCCAATGTTCCCCTGCACACTGTTGACACACTCGGTGGTTCTGTACACACGCGAATGACACATTTTTCCATAGGCGGTCTTATCATTTTAACCAGGAGATGAAAGGCAAGCTGTACTTTTGTGCAGTGTTTGTGTTTGATAAATGATTCATTTGCTGGAAAAGTGTGATCAAGGCTGTGCCCGCAGTGTCTATTTCAAGCTGGGGCTGACTCATCCTTGCTGAATACCTGTGGCTCGCTCCTGTCTCCGAAGCGGTCTGTCCGTCCATTCATTCTCTGTCCGTCTGTCTGTGATCTGTTATTCCCAGGGCGACTCGCAGTCTATTAACACGTGCCCTGACCTGCCGGGGCGCCGTACACTTATTAACACACGATTCGGTGTTCTTGTAGCCGAAAAGGTGATAAAAAGCCCATCTGAAAGGGATTGGGGGTTGTGTACCGGCAGAGGGAAGCAGATGTGTACCGCTCATATTCCCCGCCTCGGGGGAATTGCCTCCTGACCTTTGCATTGATCAACCACCTTATTTTTTCCCCCTGTATTTCGTCGACAGCAGTACAACCGGCCTCCATTCTAGTGAGCCATTAACACTGATCAATTCCAAAGGAAGGGCGGGGCGGGGGGTTATGTTGGCCCTTTACTTACCTCTGCCAGGCTCAAGAGCTGCTCGCTAGGAAAGTCGATGGTAGACGTCGCTGGGAACCAAAGTGTTCCTCAAAATGCTCACCTTGACATGAATCGAGGGTCACAGAGCTGTCAACAACAAATCAGTGCTAGTTTTGTTGAGGCTCAGTTGAGGTGGTTTTACTGCACCCTGGAAGTGGATTCCGCAGTGAGGCAGCACTAGTATCGAGATTATCTTTTCTTTCTTGTTCCTTTATACCGTTACATTTCTGTTTGCCCTGACTAACTCAAGTGCTTAGTCCATGCCGAGTCTGGTCAGCGAGAGGTTCGTGCCTCAAAGTTTCTATGAGTCATTTTTGTGTAGAAGAACTTGCACCGAGTGGGGTACCTGAGCTTCCAACATAGTCTCTATTCTAAGGCATCAAATATTGATATGAAATATTTGCCAAGTGGACTTTTGCGTCTCAGAGCGACGCTGAAGTTAGCTGTCTGGGTTGGATGTTGACTCCCATATTTCCCTCAGTGCAGCAGATCCTGACGCCGTGGTCAGTGGGTCGTGTTAAGTGTAGAGCTCCTAATAAGATCATGAGGAACTAACTGGACGCAGTTGACGATAATCGATATGCGACACCTTAGGCATGAGAATGTGCTGCAACAGATATATATATATCATATTTATTATAAGGACACAGCAAATTTCCACTTTAGAACAAGTGTAAAAAAGTTACTATTTTTGATGCCCGGCCACCACTGTTACATGTTACTTATCTGTTCATGTCCACTACTGAAATTGATCCGACAAGAGGCAGAAATTGGCATCAACCTTCCTCTATAGATAAAATGCTAAAACAAAATCCTCAAATTAAAGACTCCTGATTGATCCACTGCATTGCAGCCTGTCCTTGGATCGATGACCTGCCTAAGGGCCACTTCCATAAGCCACTCCATCCATTTGTTTATTCACCGAGCATTTCAGTTACACTAACACAAAAGAGAACTGTCTCTCCCCAACACCTGATTCATATTCACAGCCTGCAGCCAAAACATTCAGGAAAAAAAAATGTGTTCGACACTGTTTTAAAACCCCAAAAGTCAAATTTTAAACAATTTAAAAAAACGTTTTTTTGTGTATCAGCATCCCTTGCCAACCGCGCATCAAAGAAAAGCTGTTTTTAGCCATTGTCGTCTTCTGACAGCTCATTGCATCACATTTTTGTAACAATATTTACAGAGAGGCATCCAAATTTGTTAAACAACGCAGTGGTGACTTGCAAACACAACACATCTTAAACACACTCCTCCATTATGCAGAGGATCCGTTCTATCGTTTACACCCACCGTGCAAGTACAGCGATCCAACTCTCTTTCTATAAATAATTCACAGGCCCATCTTCATATCGGTGCTATCTACCAAGCATCGTGTCAGCGTTTATAAACTCTTCTCCTGTCAGTTAATTACGGCGAGATGAGTAGTTTCCGAGCCGCTCCGGCGTTGAAGATCTCAAAATGCTCGGAGAGATCTTATCCTTACTTACAGTACTGTACTCTCCAGCTCCCGCCATGCAGTGAGTGTGAGCAGATGGTGAGCGTCTGTCATGTGTTGGTGCTGCTGGAAGCCAACAAAGAAAAGACATCAAGAGGAGAAACAGATATTTGACATGCTCTGCAATAGCAGCTCCAGCAGCCAACTTTTAGCAGGTGGATGATCGAGACCCTCCTGTGGGCTTGATTTATTAGCGGGGCATCTTGGTAATAGCTTCTCTGCTATAGGAAAATGGAATCTATAATTTTAGTACCAGGTATGGGGGAGGTGTCAGTGTGTATGTGTGAAAGTGCTTATAAGGGTAAGGAGAGGCGGAAGCTAGAGGCATGATGGATCCGGATTACGTGTACAGCCATCTGGACCGTTGTCACCGAGACACTTAATTCTATTCTGCTGAGAAAGTGCCGCGCGTCGGTGTGTGAAAGCCAAACTCTTGCACTACACGCCTTGATCCCCCGTGCGTACGTGAGTGTTTGTGTTCATGTCAGTGTCGCTAAGCGGAAATCTGCGAAAAATGCAAATACTTGCAAACAAACATCTACACGTACACGCCCGACCTCGCGGTTTCACGCGCCGCTCCAACATGATCAGACACGTCCCGTGGCCTGAGGACACATCCCAGATTGGCTCTTGTAATCGCTGGTACGTCGGCACAATTGCTGCTAACAAGTCCTTATTACCCCCCGTGCCCTGCCCCTCCTCTTCATCCAAGCCTCTAATTGCTGTTGCTGTTTCTGAGGAGGTCTCTGCATAGTTATTAGACTTAAATCATTACCGCCACATCATGAAGTGCGCCGCCACCAAAACACCTGCTTCGGAAACCAGAAACAGTCGGGTGTGTGTGTGTGTGTGCGCTCGGCTGTTTGTTTGCATTGCTGCCTACAGGAGTCCTGCTGTTTGGGCGGTTTGTTTTAAAATCCTGTGAAAACCGCCTGTCGCTAACACGTGAAACCTTGCTGTGCCTTTGCCTGCCCGCTGGATCAGTTAATGACTAGCTAGCTGAAGGAAAAAACCTGGCTTCGATGAGGACAGATATAGTGGCCCTGCTGTCTCACGCTTCTTTCACAGACCTGCAGATGTTACAGGGAGGGAACACTGGCCCTCACATCACTGCAGACTTATGAACAAGAAGCATCCTTTCAATAGCTGAATGCACGCCATGTTTTCATGGGGTAAATTGTGACTCAAATACAGACTAAATATATAGCTTCACCTGTCCTTTTTTTGTCTGTATTGCTGAGGTGAGGTACAATTTTGAGAGCAAATATTGGCAGGCAAAGTGAAAAGATCAGACTCAGAGATGCACATGCTGACATGTCACTTTATGCGTCCGCGAGCGCATCAGACAGCACGGTTGGTTTAAAATCCAATTCTATACTGATACAGTTTGCAACTCTGGCCAAAGAAAATGGATTGTTGAAGAGCAGTTTTTGTGACCCTCAATGACACAGCCTCCCACTGCTGGTTCTCAGTGATTCAGCTTCAGGGTTGAGAGTCACGGTATTGTGGAAGATGGGAAATATTATTGAAAACTTGAGCCATAACGTCGCAAAAAAGAGGCAAAACTAGTGATTTAAATCTACTGATTTTTTGCTTTAAATACTTTGGTGAATATTTATACATTATGTCAAAACATAAAATGCAACATCATATTGTACATTCATAAGACATTGTGCATTTATAAGGCTTCATAGAAGAAGAACTGATGACAAGGTTTATTAAGATTATAAGGTGCAGAATTTGAAAGAATATTTATAATATGTGGGATAAACAAAGAATATCTAATCTAATACTGTGTGGTTAAAGATTACGGTTATGGTTAAAATAATATTTTATAAATCATGTTGCAAGTTACCATAGATGTTTATGAACATTCATGACATCTTCTATAAATCATTATATCTTGTTAACTCTTATGAATGTAGTAATAACTCAGTAATGATGTGACCTTTCAGTAAAATGTTGCAGTATATGTATATGTATATATATATATATATATTAGGGCTGTCAATAGATTAAAAAAAATTAACTAATTAATCTCATTTTCCTTAATTAATTAATCGCGATTAATCGCGATTAAAGGTTGAAAGTCTGTGTATTCAGGCAAACACAAAACTATTAAGATATGTAGATTGAAAGAGATTAGTAAACCAGTCAAGTAATTTGTAATTTTTTTTATTTAGTTTTCTTTTATTAGGGCAAATACAAATCACAAGGGCTGTTAGCTTACAAACCAATGCTATGGCCAAAAAACATCAAAATAAAATTGAATAAATAAATAAATAAAACTAAAGAAAACCAAGAACAGACAAATCTGCTTCTTCTATGAAATGACGCAGCTTACCCATCACAACACATCCACTGGTATCTCAAACAATGAACAACTATATTGCCACAAAAAGACCATAAAGTGACCTAACAGTATATCAAGTGCCCAAAATGAACTTAAACATTCACATTGTTATTGGTATAATGCAAAAACACTTTAACTTTAACACTTTAAACTAGGAAAATCTCTTTTGCTTTCTTCACTGAATTAGGCTTAACTTTGCTTCTCTTGCAGCCAGTTACACAAGCTTATTTACATCTTCTGGAGTCAATGCTGCTCTTTTCTTTTGGACAGTGTGGCCTGACAGTGAAACCTGCTGTCCGTGTGCAGTCTGTTGTGCTCTTAAATCACGAGCATTTGATGGGCTGTGTTTGAAATGTCCAACTATTTTCCGACTTTTAGCGAGGACGTTTTCAAAACCGCAGTCTTTTAGGGCGACGGTGACTGTCCGTTGCAAAATGTGAGCAGCGCAGGGTAGATCAGCATCCTCCACAATGTTAACTGGCCGACAATCGCGGCAACCCAAACCGCCAAAGCATTCGTGATTTTTTCTTTCACAGGTTTGGAGATTGACCGACTGTACTCGGGGAGCGTTGTCCGGCGGCTGGCAGAAGATGCGGTGCTTTCCGTTGGGTGTTTCGCTTTCGAATGATATCGTAGCGTGGACGTACTACGGTGGTAGCGGAACTCAGACTTACACATTGAGCACACAACTTCAGAGCGGTCTGTTGTTCCGTCACTCAGCGTTTTGAAAAAAAAAAACGTTCCATCCTCTTCCAACGTTCTCCATCGCATCCAATCTGGTGTTAGCGGCAGTAGATTAGACGCAAAACCAAGACCCGGATGTCCAAAAGTTTCCGGCTTCGCTGTCAGGAGTCGCGCATGCGCAGTGACATAAATTATGTTAACGCCGTCAAATTATTTTAATTAGTTAATCACAGTCACATTAATCTCGTAGATTAACGCGTTAACGTCGACAGCCCTAATAGATATATATCTTTTTTTTTTTTTATTTAATTTAATTTAGTTTTTTTTAAAGGCCAGTGGGCTACCTACCCCCATGATAACATACCTGTTAGCTGTCACTTAACTGTGGTGTAACAGAAACTAACAAAGACATAAAATGTAGTGTATAAATGTAGCTCCTGAATAGCAAGGTAATAAACAGGAGTTGTTCATGGTGTTCTTCCAGAGGACCTGCTGCCGTTCGGCTTCCCCAGTATCGACATGGGTCCACAGCTGAAGGTGGTGGAGCGGACGAAGACGGCCACCATGCTGTGCGCAGCCAGCGGCATCCCTGACCCAGAGATCTCCTGGTTTAAGGATTTCCTGCCCGTGGAGCCAAGCACCAGCCAGGGACGCATCAAACAGCTCCGATCAGGTGAGATGGGAGAGTTAAATTCCGCTGAAAAGTTAGTAAACCGAGGATCTTAGCATCGCTGTCAGGGACCATCCCTGCTGAGCTAGTTTTTAATTTCAGGGATTTACAACGTTATCTCCCGTCTTTATTGTAGCTGGCTTATACCGAACTCTAAACTTGGTTGTGTCTACAAAGCCACATTGAAGTGGTTTTGATGAATATGTCTTGAGGATTCATGTTTGTGCCCGAGTAAAGTTACAGAGAATTCCAAACTATAAAGTCTGCTTGGCATTTGGCGGTACAGAGTGGGAAGCCTTCTCACAACAAGAGGAGGGAAAGTGTGAATCTGCTCAGACAGATCAAGAGACGAATGTGCCGGAATCGCATCTTGCACTGGAGGCACTTTGTTGAGCTTTGTTTATGCTCCTCTGTGTAGTTGATGCTGGGTCTCCAGGAGCAAGCACGTATTTTCTCAGCAATTCTCCCTTAGCTGTCCTCAGGGGTAATAAAAGTGATGGTGAGGCGAAACCATTTTGTTGTTGCTTCATCCATATTCCCTGTGTTCAGCTGTCCCGCCAGCTCTGATATCTCCCTGCTGCCAGCCTCTTCCCTTCACTCGTCGCAGCTGCCCTTGTAAGCACTCGGGCCTACAAGGTTGACACTGCATTACTGAAATAATGCTCGATGAAATATGAACCTGCCAAATGAGCTTTGTAGTATTTGTGCAGCCATTTGGACCAATTCTAAAGATAGAGCTTTGAAACAGAGAACACAAACGTACTTCTGTCTGTCTCCTGAGTTCGCAAATATCACAGGTATGAAAATAAATAGTGGGTGAGCCCAGGTGTCACAGGAGTTATGGGGAAACTGAAATGAAAGTAGAGGGAAGAAAAATTTGGTTATTACCGGTACAAACAGTATATAAAACAAAAAAAAATTTTTGTGGTTCAATATACAAGTGGAGATTAACCCACGCCAAATTGTTTTAAGTGAAAAACTGGGGAAGCTCAGGGCTGCCAGCAGGGTAAAGCTATTTTTGGATCAGCGTCATGTTATTACATACCACGTTATTTCACGATAATATTGTGTTATTATGTGATACTTACTATGTTATTCCATGATAACATTGTGCTGTCATGCGATACTTACCACGTTACTTCATGATAATATCATGTTATTATGTGATACCACATTTTCATAATATCACATTAATATGTGATAGTTAGCATGTTATTTCATAATAATGCCACACTATTATGTTATTTCATTTCATAATGTCATGTTATTATGTTAAGCTTACCATGTTACTTCATGATAATATCATGTTATTATGTGATACTTACTACTTTGTTTCATGATAATATATTATTATGTGATATCTCATATTTATAATGTCATGCTATTATGTGATAATACGTCATTTCATGATAATATTGTGTTATTATGTGATACTTACATGGTATGTCATGATAATATGTCATTGTGTAATAAGCACATTATTCATGATATCATGTAATTATGTGATACTTACTATGTTATTTGTTGATAATATATAGTTATTATGTGATACTTTCCACGTTATTTTGTCATATTATCACATTATTGTAATATGAATTGGAATTTCGGTATAAACATAGCAGCTTGGTCTCACAAGCATCCAGGAGGTGTATAATAACGTTAATATATCATGAAATAGCATGATGCCGATCCGAAAATAGCGCACTGAACTGAAACTGTTCAAAATCTTACAAGAAATCCGGCGCACAGTGCGAGTGACAACGAAGCCGGTCACTTGTCTTCATTGGACAAAGCCGACATTGAGCCAAACAGGAGCTGAAAGATATCAGTTTGAGCCACACGCCCACCTTTGTGGCGGCCCGTCTGAATTGTAAAAATGAATTTACAGACGAAAGGCCGCACGCTGCGAGCTGTAATTGCCTGAGTCTGTATCGTCCCTGCAGCGGGGATGTAATGAGATAAAGCCATCTCATATATTTTGTGGAGAGTCTCCTACGTGCAAGTCATCACACTTACAGCACTTAAATAAGGCAACAGTTCGTAGCTGGAGGTTTCTGCTGCTGCCTTTCTGACTGCAGATCATGTGTAGCATGTACCTTTCAAGTCATTTGTAATACATATTTAATAAAAGTTTAGTTCATGATCTCGCACGACGCTTTCCTGGTAATCTTCACTGGAGCAGCTGCGTAACATGATAAGCACGATTAAGGCGCATCTGAATTAAAAAATGCTAATAAACACAGTTGCATGAACAACAAGCGACTCTGCTCACATCTTGACATGTTTGACTTGAAAGAGTACTTAATTTAATTCTAATTATAGCTCTTATAATTGCCTCCCACTGTTCTTTCATCTGCGTCTATTTACAGATTCGCTCTGTTGTTTTGATAAAGTGACTGTTATTTGGGCTGCTTCATACGCTGTGTGCTCTCCCTGAAGCATCTTGGCGTATTGAGAGCAGTTTTGTGTCAGGCTCTTCGAAATTCCTCTGTTGGTGAGACGCGGCTGTGAGAGCAAACAACTCTCACGTGCAAACCGGCCCAGACTATATTATGCTCCCGTCTGACAGCACTTGCCTCGCATGACTTTTCCGCTAAGTCCTGTGTGTTTACTCAAGTTTTACCGCTCAGATATGAAGCAAAGACCGTAGGTGTGACGCTCATATGTGAGAGAGAAATGGATTTTTTTATCTGCGCTGGTTTAAAAATGGGCAAAAGAGATTTTCTTAATTCATTTAAAACAATATGTTTCATTTACTCAATCGAATAGTAAAATGAACTGGAGTTTAAACAAACTTGGATCTCAAACTAGAATTCTAAAACATCTATTTATATCCATGTTAGGACATTTTATCCTGGAAAATATTGTCCTCCACAAGATTTTCTCTTGCAGCATTGAGTATTGTTTTATGTGTACAAGTAAGAATATTATTAGATTGTCAAGAAAAGTGAATATCGGGGGCGAATGTAAAACACTAGTGCAAAACCAAAAAGAAATTGCAAGTATTAGAGAAATGTAATAAATAGAATT
The DNA here is from genome assembly GCF_027744825.2 of Synchiropus splendidus. Classification (NCBI taxonomy): domain Eukaryota; kingdom Metazoa; phylum Chordata; class Actinopteri; order Syngnathiformes; family Callionymidae; genus Synchiropus; species Synchiropus splendidus. The sequence goes on along the minus strand of NC_071346.1, from coordinate 7,588,924 downwards.
CATATTAAATCAAAAACCACTGAGCAACAGTTTGCAGTTGAAACATGGCAAAAAATACAAAACATTTTTTATTTTTATTTTTTCAACTGGTATGACAACAGTGAGGGTCCTCGGACCTTGATGTTTGTGGATGATATTGGTGGAAGATGCAGAAGTGTGCAAGTCAATGGGTGGAAGGAGGAACAATGAAGAAGAGGGAGTTGAAGATGTGAAAGTATTGAGGTGGGATCAAGGTTTTGGGATCATCATCCAGATTAATGGACACAGATCAAGGGAGGTGAGCAGGATAATAGTGGACACGGGAAAAAGTCAGGAAGTGGAGAAAGAAGTGTCAGAGTTGAAGATACTTTAAGGGGCGGGAGTAAGAAGGATAGGATCAGAAATATAGTATTTCATGTGGAGACAAAGTCAGGGAGGCCAGAATCTGATGGTGGTGTGGGCATGGAGGACATGTTGGACATTGACTGTCAGAAATGGAGACACCAGGTAACAGAAGAAGAAGATAACCAATAAGATTTCTCCTAAATAATGCTCAAGGTTAAGAACTGCTGAAACAGGAGCTAGTGCTTAAATACTGGCTGCTCAATGCAAAGATTTGCTGTAAATCCTCCATTCATAACTCAGATTTCACTTAAATTATGAGCTACATTTCATTCCAGAATATGTTCATGAAGGATTAGCAGGTTGTTCATCACACTGTCTACGACCCCTGGCACGCTAAATAAGTAATGTCCTATTCTTGGCACGATCAACTCTCCCAGGTTCGTAGCGTACAAGTTGCTCAGCACACAGAGATGTGAATGAAGGTTTGAAGGCTTTTTGCTTTGTTGATGTTGAAGATAATCTTCAACTTGCTTTTTTTCCCGTATGAATTTGTCGTCTATTTATGTGTTGTCACATGACTGTCGATGTCCATGCCTCAAATGACTTATATTTATCCACATTAAAAGACTTTATTCTCTTTATTCTGCTCTGATAAGTACTGGACTCATATTGGGGTGTGACACAGACATGACACTGATTCACTAGCACGCAGTGTTAGACCACATATCACACCAAGGAAACAGGAGTAAGACAAATGGCTCAGCAAGATTTTCTGCAGGGTTTAATAGGATTTCAGCGTCGCAAAGCTCAACAGCAAAACACAGGGTATAATGAACCAAACGCCGCAGTGAAATGACTTGGAGGAGATCAATTCCACCTGAGATCGGCACAAAATAGCAGCAAGATGCGTTATGGATACGCTGCTTTAAGATCCATTTAATGGTGGCACTTCCACATCAGTGCCTCTGGTAATGTGGACGCCTGCCAATCGCCATCCCAATCTCTGAGAAGCCAGAATCTGCTGGGAAAGACTTATTTTGTTTTGCATGCACATTTTGGTTTCTTTTTTTCCTCAAGCTTTAAAAATAGCACCGGAAAAGGCGGCACGACTTTCTTCATTTATTTATTTCTTTTTTGTTGTCACGTCCTGGGGACACTTTCTATGCAGCTAAATGGTAATGAAGAGCCTTAAATTCTGTTTTTTTTTTATCTCTATACACACACTCACACACACAGCCATCCTGCAGGTGGAAACATATGGTGCCAACTGGAGTTTACTCGTTCCTGCCACACTCATACCTCCAACTAGGCGGTTTTCCTTACCATCTGTTCACCAGTTGAGATGTGCACAAAGAGCCACATCAAGCTATCGATCAGTGTGAGACACAAGGGGGCAGTATGTGGAGAATTTACCTAAAGTATCAGCACCGGCAGTAGACAGCACAGTAGCAGATGGGAGGCAGTATGGACCCTGAGGTCACCGCTGTGTCATAGATGGACCTGTCCCGGCCTAGATCGGTGACAGGATCTATCATTTTTGATCAAGAACTCTGAGTCATATTCACTTGAATTGTGTGAGTAAACCCAGTGCTTTTATTTAGGTCTTGCTTGATAAATAGTCTAGTGAATGTTTCCTGGTATAAAGCTACATTTTGGTAAGCTCAGAGTTTATTTTGAGCCTAGGTGTCGGCTAATGGTTGAGCTTCAGGTGGCCTTTGTGACCCACATCACTGCCCGGAAATCTGTTTTGCAGGACGTGTTATCGCCAACAGTTATCAAGGAATCAGTTTCACCCCGGCAGATATGACACACCAATTTAGCTGAGACTCATTTTAGTCAGGTCACGTCTTCTCAGGTCACTCTAACCCAGTGGAGAGCAATTAATATTCCAGAGGGGTCGTATTATGCACTGCAGTGACGAACCGTCTGTCCAAAGAGCAACGATATGTTTAGAAAAATCTTTTTTTAAACAAGATGTACAGATGTCAAGACTCTGCTACATTGAATGAATCACTGTTATTTTGCTAAGATCTTCAAAGTAAATTGCTAAATGTTTCAGAAAACAAAATGTAAAAAGATTTTAAAAATACATTAAATAATATAAAATCTTTTTTTAGAGGAACAAAAAGCACAAAACAATAAGAACAAAATACAGTTTTGAAAGAGCTTCCACTCCAGTAGTTGATATGTGGGATAGGAGTCGAAAAAATTTAAATGATAGTGCGATTTAACTTGTGAATATTACCATATTTTTCAGACTATATATTGCTCCGCAGTCTAAGTCACATTTTAGGGGGGCATTTATTCCACAGAATGTGTTGCATGAAGCGATAAAACCACAAACGTCCTGCCGCAAAGTCATTTGTATTCGTCGCTCGCGACTTGAATTGTAATCTGGAACAAATCATAAAATAACATGGAAGAAAATATATTTTAATATATACAATTCGCACCTGCGTATGACTCCAAAACAACAGCAAAGACTTCGTGGCTTGCTGTGGCAAACAATCCAGCTCACTACTACATGTCAGTGGTCTGGAATTCTTTAAGTTTCACTGTACTTGGAATGATGGAGAGGCACTTGCCACAGGAGGAGGGGGGCGACTGGGGGGGGCCAAGACTTCATCCTTCAACACCACTTCCCAGCTCTCGCCTCACTGCACCCCGCACCAGTGCAGACAGCGGACAGCTGTTCAGCGCTGTCTCATCAATGAGAAGAGAAATAGTTACATTGGCCAACACTGCATCAGAAAAAAAACTGCTTCTTACATATTAATACAAGGACATGAAGGACAGGCTGAGCCTAGTTCTTAATTCCAATGAAAGTCATCTCAGCTCAGGACTGAGTCTGTTTGTGTGTTCCTCCCTATAGTGCTATAGAAATGGTAGTACATATCTACATATCCAGCTTCATGGTATCACACTGACCTCAATACAAAGAGCCCCACGTGGCCCCCAGACACCGCTTCTCCCATTCCCACTCTGAAGGCTAGTTTTCTCTCGCGTCTTATATATTTAAATCACAGACAGATTCAAGTGGTTTAGGCCAACAGGGGGCTTCAAGCTGCCATGTGCGTTCCTGTTTTTAAGAGCTGCCTTCAAACCCCGTCTCACGCCCCGCTTCTGCTCCTTCCATCTCTTTTCTGGAGAGAAGTTCTGCGGCAGATAATTTATTCCTGTTTATCTCTTCGTTCATCCCTGTACCAGGGGGAAATGTGCGGTTTGAAATGAGGAGAAACAGAACGACAAAAGGAAAAATATGACAGCCAGCGAAGTCTGAACTCGCCCAGCGTGTGCCTCCGTGTGAGCAGAGCCATGAATGACTAATGGCACTTTTTAAGGGCTGAACCAGTCGTCCCCCACAGCTCTCTATCCTTAGATGCAAATCAGATGTTCAGTTAAAGTGAACAATTTTATTAACATTGTCAAACTTTTTCTGCGAATATCCAGCACTGGTGCGTTGAAACTATGGGCCCAAACATTCTTAACATATTGTGTTTTATATAGTGCTTCCATCATGGCAATGCACATGCAGGACAGCAGCAAAATAAAGTCACAAATGTCGATATGAATATATGAGGGCCATTATTGATCACATGACAAATGTTGTAGGCAACTCACCATACTCAAACAAAATGTTTTCTTTGACATGTTAAGGTGAATTTTATGATTTATGCTTTGATAAACCAATGAGTTTGCTTTGACAGTAGCCTTTTAGCAATGACAAATACTTGTAGCATAAATAAGAATTGATGTAGAAGCTGGCTGAAAATGAATAAATGACTCATCGGTTTAAAAAGGGGAAAAATAAAATAATTTAGGAGTGAAAGGTTTTCTACATTAATAATTAAAAATAAAACAGCATTATTAATTTCAATAAGCCGTTACTTAAATATATCACAGTTGTTACTGACTGGTGTATTGGATTTGGGTAAATAATGAGTACAAGTAATAGATGAATAACTATAAAGAGAGAGAAGAGATTATTAGCGAGAGAAATGTCATTATTATTAGCCGGCATTTGTGTTTTTGTGTTGTGAACATTGCGCGTCTATGCTGCCACCCCCTCTCTTCCAAAGAAAAAAAAGCCACCCCATTGATAATTCAGAAATGAATTCCAAAAGTTTGGAAGCTATTAATAGACCTCGAACTTTCTGTTCTACATGCAGCGACTGCAGGAGGAAAAAAAAAATCTTCGTTGTCGCTGTCTTTCCTCATTCTTTTCATGACTGAATGAACCGTTTTGAATGGTCTCTATTTAGATGGTGGTCAGACACAGGTGTTGCGATATAATCGAGAGAAATCTTCAAAAGTCTGTGACATCAAGGCGGCTATTTTTCCACTTCTCCGTTTGTATTCTCGGACGTCTCCGTGGGGATGATGACAAGACCGGATGGACAACCAGACGGAGGGTTCAAAGTGTCAAATCAATACAGGGGAGTCATCAGTGAGCATCTCCACCTACAAAGTCTCCACGGTGATCTTTAAATCCAGGAAGCTCAGCTGGTTTTATTTGTTCCTCCTTTTTTATATATATATGTACACGTGCAGGTTTGCAATGAAAGATTGCTCGACCAAAAAAAGAGGATAAATAAGACGCTGAAAAGTGAAGAGCGATGAAACCAGTGTGATTGTTTAAGGGCTAAAACCTTCAGTTAAAATGTTTTGCCTGAGGAATGAAAAAAAAATCCCTGGTGTTCCTCAGGGATCAACACAGGGCCCCTCACTTATTTGGCCATCCTGTCTATGTATATCACATTCAAAGATTCATATTTGCTGATCAGTCTTCTATATATACATAAACCATTTAAGGACAAGTAGTTTGTGAAATTTTTGTTAACACATAACATCTCGCGTTTTTTCTTCCAGGAGCTTTACAGATCGAGAACAGCGAGGAGACCGACCAGGGGAAGTATGAGTGTGTGGCCACCAACTCTCAAGGCGTCCGCTACTCCTCCCCTGCCAATCTCTACGTGCGAGGTAGGACCTGAACCCGCAACGCAAGAGGACACACACACACACACACACACACCCAGCGCACTCACACATAAAGCCACTAAGATATCCTCACTGTCGGCGAGCGACACGTTTCTCTTCCATTACTGTGCTCTCAAGCGATGATTACTAACCAGTCCATCGTCTACAATGTATGTCGACCTTGGTGTTTACTTTTCACATCCACCCTTAACAAGTCCACTTTAAACCTCGGTGTGAATCCCTGTTGACGCGCCGGAGACACACTGAGGTTTAACTGCATGGAGACGCCATTGATCTGTCTACTAAAGTGGTTTCTGTACAAGAGGAGGATCTGGATGGTTGAAGGAATCAGGAAATGCCATGTATTGGCCAATCTAAAAGCTAAAGGTTAAAATGATTTGAGCCACATCTGCAGCACTGACCTGATAACAGACGGCGATCGCAGTTCAACTGCCGGCTAATTGATTCATTACGCCTACTGTATGACTTCTATGTGAAGAGGGATGAATGGAAGGAGTGTATTGTGTGTGCTTGTAAGTTTTATCTGAGCGTGTGTGTATGCGTGCGTGCACAATGGAGCGAGTGGCTTTGCGCTGGCCGTTTTTATTCTCTCTGTGTTTCCCCGTTCTCTCTCTCCCCCTCACGTCATTGTGTTCCGCATCAACCCCCTTTCATCCCTCAGAGCTTCGAGAAGGTTGGTGCGCTCTTTCTTTTCTTTTGTTACTCCTTTGTTTCAGAGAGCTTCATTTATTGAAACAGAGAGAAACAAAAAAAGAAGTACAAAAGGAACCCCGAACGGAAGTCTCAGTGATTTTCAAACTGTCTCTAAAATGAGTTGATATCTCTGAGGCTGCGACGACGAAGTGGCCTGCCTACGCAGTAGCGTGCATTGACTGCATTGTGAGGCCTTGTGTGCAAAACCCTTGGTATTGCCTTCACCCCCCCCCAATAAATGTTTTCTGCATGGTATGATCCCGTTGTCATGGAGACCCAAGAATTGGAAGATTAAAAAGAGGCGATGTTTGCATGGAAGGAGCAGGGAGAGAAAGAGAAAGGAGCACCGCTTGCATGTTTGTTGACTGACACCAGAGCATGGCTCACTGTGTTCATGCAACCGCTGCATGATACGCTCAGTTATTCCTGAATTTGCTGTCTGGTCGTGTTTCGCCTTCATTATTTTCTAATAGTGTGTGCAGCCTTTGTGTCCCGGCTTTTGTGTCATCTGCTGTGCACTTGTTGCATGGTGTGGATACTTGGCACTCCCGGTCCCACTCAAGCAGTTCATCCTGTTAAAAGATGAACTGTGTGTTCTACACTGAGTTGCAGGCAGCTGGTTCTGTCTCATTTCTGGCCTCCGGATTCGTAGGACAGAGTCTGTTGTGTCAGAAGTTTAAGTAACGAAACTTTGAAATTCAGTCCTTGAAACTATAAAAGAAAAAAGCATGTGAGGCAGTTCAAAGGAATACAGTTTATACCGAGTTCTAGCATGACATGACTGAATAAATGATATAAATGATCAATATATTATCTATAAACTATATTGGCAAGAGAGATCCAAAGTTTATATTCTCTGACTTCTCTTCCAAAAAGCACACTTTATAGCTGTACTATTTGAATTTCTACTTGTTTATTTTTTGATGAACACTTTTTAAATTTATTTATTTTGAATATTAATGCATCACATTACTAACCAAGCCAAATAACAAAAAAGCCCATGCCACCTCTCTAGCCGTAACATAACTGCTCCCCAATGTAGCGGGGTGTTTGGCTCACTAACATCATGCTCAGGGCTTCGGCTCCATCACTTAGCGTCTTGTCCTTGAGTTTCCCCTTAGCAACCGCTTTAAAAACTGGAAGTTATTTCTCTCCTTGACAAAGGCGACACACAATTCCGTCGTGCAAATTCTTGTTGCGAAGATGATCTTCAACCAAAGACTGGTGGAGGAAAATAACTCGTTCGATGGTTTCCTTCATGACTAGCAGTCGGGATTCTATCAGTTTGGACTGTCTAGCGTGGACATGTTTGGCTGCACAGCACCGTAACAGATACATAAGCACCGTGACTGCATCGCCCAGTGAGGCTGGCTTTCAGAAACAGCGCAGAATCCCTCGCACCCAAGACTTGATTAAAAGCCTATTATTAATTTGTCTGCTCCAAATCAGCAATAAGCGTTTCATCTGGCAGGCGGTGATGGCAGGCTCAGCTCAGCCCGTAATTTCCTCAAGCCCCTGGTGTGTTGCATGATTCCTCCTGATTCGCGGATCGCATTGTTAAACTCCACGTCTGTCTCGCCCTTCAGCCTGGAAGTAGCTTTGATCCGTACGGGGTGATCCGACCAAATGTGCTGCGTATCAAAGCTCAGGCCCGCCGGCCAAAACTGGGCCGCTGCGTTCTTTTATGTTCAGGTTTAGTGCTTCAAAGAGAAGAACTGCCTTTTGTGTTGGACTCAAACCAAATGCAACTCAACATGAAGCAGCAGACTCACTGGAGATGAAACCTAAGAAATCTTTGGATGAGTCATCGAAAGAAGTGGGATTCTGGGTGGAAGGAGGTGGTGAACAGTAGAGGGCTGAAGGCCAGAAGACACATACAGAATAGATTTTTTTCATGCTCCTTGCTGTACCAAACACACGAACCATGCCTAACCTAAGCCTCACTACGCCCCTGGTGGAGAGTGAAAGCATTCAGCGCAGCTACTTAGTATTCCCCACGGTACAAGCTAACACCCAGCGATGGAATATATGGTGGGTTCGAAGTATGTCTCTGTTAAACCTGCTTGCTGACATCACTGCCAAACGCTCCTCTGGCATTTAAAATTAATCAAAGCGCCACATATTTAGACCATGGAGTGGGATATTAATGATTCACTGTTGTGGCTGTGTTAATGAAAGTCCTTGACACGGGCGGGATATGGTGCTTTGTAAATGTCAGCTCAGGAACGGTCCTGCTGAACAGAAGCGCTGAGATACAGCAGTAATCCTTGTGGCCGTGCCAAGGTCTCCTCATCCCATCTCCCCAAAAGCTCCCGGCAGAACACGCCGCTAATGATAGCTACCGACTCGAGCTCCCGACTCGAGCTCCCGACTCTCACCGCTGGAAATTGCAGGGCGCCATGAGTCATTCAACTTTAAGCTGCGGGAGCACGTGTAGGATTATCCTTTGTCTGTCTCCGGATCACTGTATTGTGGAGAAGCTGGCTGCCTGGTGACAGTGGGTTCCTCTGTCTGTCCTCATCTCATTGATGTTAATGTTTCAAATGACTAAATGATGAACTGCCCCAAGTCTTTCTCCTCACTGTGTCATTGCTCATGCTTTCAGAATAACTCCTGCGCCGCAACATTTGGCTCATTCTTGAGTATAACCTGACACACGTCTTTGAAGCTGTGTTTGTCCGGTGCATGGTGCTGCTCGTCTGTCTGTCTCTCTGTCTCCAGCATGCTCAGACACGGAGATGCTTGCCTTATCATGTCTAACCGATTTGTTTTGTCTCTTCTTGTCTTTAACTTCTATCTCCAATTCTGGGAGCTTTGCACTTCATCCACCAAGCGATATAGTTTGTATTGTTGGATTCAAAAACACTACGCAGTCCGACGTGACTTTGTTGACGCTACTACTTTGAGTTGGCTTTTGTTGGAATGTTAGCTATCCTAAAATAAAGATACTTTAGTTTAATCCTCCCTTTTTTTTTTTTTTACTGTTCCGTTTTTCAGAGTCACATTTTAATGAGCATCCGAACTTGAACCATGTTTCTGCTCTCCTTCCCTTTCATCCTTTGCTTTCATTCGAGCCATCTTTCTCCCTCTCCTGTATTGTGGTCTCGGGGTTTCCTCTTCGTCCTCTTCTTCTTCTCAACTTTTGTTTTTCTCACGTTTAAAGCGCCTTCTTTCTGAATGGGCCTGACTCTGGTATAGATGTGTTTTAAATAGATCCATGTGTTTTCTTCTTCCTCGCTCCTCTTCTCTTCCCCCTTTCTTCCCTCCTTCCCCCAAAACCCCTTCTCCTGATCCGTTCTTTATCTCCCCCCTGTCTTCTCCCCTCCTCTCCCGCCCCTTCTTTTTTCTCTTCTCGTTTCTGCATTCTGTCCGCACGCTGATGTGTAGGAGCGACAGACACATGTACATAAGTTTATTAACTTATAAACATGCACATACTACCTCACGTATCTCCTCTTGCTCGCACTTGCTCTTCCCTGTTCTGCCTCTCTCATGCTGTCTTGGTGTTTTTTTACTTAAATGTGTCCAATGATCACTCTGTACCTGCCACAAGCACCTTTTTGAAAAAAAAAAAAATCCCTTCCTCACTTTCCTGTCAACATTTCATTTGACTACACTCTGTATCGGTTATGAATCTTATGTATTGTACAGTATCTTGTTGTACAATGTGGCTGTCCTTTGCTGCATTGCCTGTCATTGTCTGGAAGAGAAGCAGAGCTGCATCTTTCCGTCTCTATTTTCTCTCTTTTATGCTGCATCTATCCCTCTTTCTGTTTGTATCTCGGGTGCTTCTGCCCTTGTCTCACTCCTCTCTGTCTCCCTATCAGTTCTTCGTTCTCTTCTTTGTGTTTTTCATATCATTTTTTTTCTCCCTCTTGAGTCGCCCAGGCATGAAAACGACCGGCAAGTCCAGTTTCTTGATGCATCTTTCTCCGATTTTCTCAAGTCTGACAGATGCAGGATCTGATTGTTTTACCTTCCCCCCTAGAGGGGCAATTGAGTTTGCAGAAAAATGAATGGTAAAGCTTCAGAACAAAAGCAGTAAAATACTTGTAAGGGGAATGTTTCTGCATGAAGTCTACCAATAAGAAACTGGCTCCAGGTGTCATGTCCTGGTTGAAACGTCACTCAAGAGTTTGTCACTTTATGATTTTGAGTCTGAAGCTCACACTGAGTGTTTGAGCTCAATACAAGATTTGTGTCTTTCTGTTGGAACCATCAGTGTCATGACTTAATTGGGACTAAACTTGAAATATCCCTTTTGTAATTTTCTGTAAAAACCCTGAAGTTCATTCTCCCCCTTCCTGTTACCTCTCTCTCTCTCTCTTTCACTCTCTCACTTTTTCTCTCTCTCTCTCTCTCTCTGGCTCTCTTTCCTTCTTGCTTTCTGCCTCGCTCTCTCTCTCTCTCTCTCTCTCTGGTTCTCTCCCCCCACCTTCTTCAATTGCGCCCTTTCTTTCTCTCACCCAAATACCCACTCCCCGCCCCGTTCCTCCCCCTCAACCCAACCCCAATCTTCTCTACCCAAACTCTCCTCTGCCAGTACGCCGTGTCCCCCCTCGTTTCTCCATCCTACCGTCCAACCACGAGATCATGCCTGGAGGGAGCGTCAACATCACCTGCGTGGCCGTGGGCTCTCCCATGCCCTACGTCAAGTGGATGCTGGGCAGCGAGGATCTGACCCCGGAGGATGAAATGCCGGTTGGCAGGAACGTGCTGGAGCTCAATGGAGTCCGGGAGTCTGCAAACTACACCTGTGTGGCCATGAGTAGCTTGGGCATCATCGAGGCCATCGCCCAGGTGCTAGTCAAGAGTAAGGACCTGCTTTTTTGAATAGATGTTACACAATAAACATACTGCATTTTCCGGACCATAAGCCGCTACTTTTTTCCCTGCGGCTTATACAACTTTGCGGCTAATACATGGATTTTTTCAGACTTATGTCATGCTGCCAAAATATTGAGTCATGTCACGTCAAACCGATGAAATCCCAGGTGTTTTTATTGACCTTGAGCCGCTCAAAATGCGCTGTTTTCCCCCGTGTGTCGGTAGCTCCGCCCACAGAACTGATCTCCTGGAGGACCATAGACAAGAAGCAGCAGCTGAGACCTGCTGTGGTGTCTGAACTTCGGATCGGCGGCCGAGAATGGCACATTTTGAGTGCTTCAATGTCAATAAAAGATGTTAGGAGTTCATGATTCAAGTCAGTCTCCATGATGGAGCCCATTTTGAAAAGTAGTTTAGAAGTGACCTTCATGCATTTTTAAGATGGGTGCACCACTGACCTTTCTACAGGGCAGACAGGAACCACTGTACCTGCGGCTTATGTATGAACAAGATCTGTTCTCCTTTTTAGATTCAGAGGGTGTGGCTAATATTCTGGTGCACTCTATAGTCTGGAATTTAAGGTAGTCAAAAAACTTGACTCCAAAGCATCCAACATGACAATGACAACAACTAGTCACTGCTCCTGGTCGGCTTAATGAAACCACATGTCAGGTATGGCAGTGCAAGATCAGAGGACCAAAAGACGTGTAGTCTTTTGGTCCTCTGATCTTTAATCATCCATACCAACTCAAAACTCAACAGGAAGCAGCAGACTCACTGGAGATTAAACCTAAGAAATCTTTGGATGAGTCATCGAAAGCAGGACAAGTGGGATTCTGGGTGGAAGGAGGTGGTGAACAGTAGAGGGCTGAAGGCCAGAAGACACATACAGAATAGATTTTTTTTTCCAAGGATAGAAAGTCCAAACAAGGTCAAACAGACTGGCAGGGTGCAGACTGGATTGTTATTACTAATATTCTTAATAATAAAAACCCTTTTTTGTGACAGATTTTTCGGCCATATTTATAAATTCATCAGAGCATTTCTTTATTTCTCTGTGCCAATTTAAGCTTTGCCAAAGCCCCCTGGGACCCCAATTGTCACGGAAACCACAGCCACCAGCGTGACCATCACATGGGACTCTGGTAACCCTGATCCAGTTTCCTACTACATCATCCAGTACCGCGCCAAAGGCCCGGACAGCAAATATGAAACCGTAGACAGCATCACCACCACCAGATACAGCATCGGGGGGCTGTACCCCAACACGGAGTATGAAATCCGAGTCTCAGCCTTCAACAGCATCGGGCAGGGGCCGCCGTCCACGCGTGTGGACGCACGCACCGGAGAGCAGGCCCCTGCCAGCCCGCCAAGAAACGTCCAAGCTCATATCATCTCGCAGAACACAGTGATGGTTCGCTGGGAGGAACCGGAGGAACCGAATGGACAGGTAGGGAACTATACCTGTAGATTTGTTCTGTTCTGTTATTTTTGTTATTTTCATCAGATATTAGAGAGAATGCAATTTGGACCTTAAACAAATGATGTAAAATGAGGAACTCTGGAGAAACCAGCTTACTAGCCAAAATGTCTGGCGCCGCCGCTGCTTCAAGCTAAACATATTATAGCATCTGCTCTAGTCAGCAGTTCCGGGGATTATTATGTTTTTTTATGCTCAAAGCCCCATGTGACTTTGCTGCTTTCAGTCTCAAGACTTGATGATCGATCGAGTTCATCTTGCTGCGTATAGTCGTCCGATATTAATTTTTCTGAAACATAATGAAGCCTTTAAATAGCTCTCCCTGGAGAGAGGGGTTAAAATATTAAACCACTTCTTTAAAAAGGTTTTAAGGTTACGGTTTGTGTCTCACCGACGCTTTCCTTCTTCAGTGCTTTGCCACTCTCTCAAGACAGAGATGGTAATTGGACTCTGTGCTCTGGCTTTTCTCTGGAGGCCTGTTTCCTTCTCCAGACATCCTAACTGACCGCTCTGCTCATAAAACTGCCAGCTGCATGGAGCGCACATGAGGATTATGGATATTAAAGAGTAATAACAGAAGAGGTGGTAGAGGTTGTCGGTAAGGACGTTGGTTGCAGGCACGCTGAACTGAATCCCACGCCACGACATATTGTAAGGATAATCTAAAGTGCTTTAATCCGCTGATGTATTAAAACTGGGTTTGCCGTGATTTTTTTTTTTTTTGTTTATTGGGGTCAAGTGTGTTGAACATCCCCGAGAGATATGAAGTCATCGCCCTCTGACAATGACCTCAGACGAAAAGAAGGGCCAACAAATCCACAGGACCATCTGGTCCAAAGCAAGAAAGTGATTCATGGTGGATGTCGAATAGTAGTGATGGGTTGAATGAAGGCGTTATGGATTACTGCTGAAAACACTGAGATTTAAGTGGATGAGCACTCATCGCAATGCCGTCAGCCCCTGACCTTACAAAGGGAGCTCGGCTCTTATCGACCTTGTTGCTTTGCAGGTAAAAGGCTACCGTGTTTACTACACCATGGACCCGTCGCGCCCCATGAACGAGTGGCAGATCTATAACGTCCAGGACAGTGTCATCACCACCATACAAAACCTGGTGACCTCCGAGACGTACACCATCCAGGTTCTCGCCTTCACGTCTGTGGGAGACGGTCCGTTCTCCGACCCCGTTCACGTCAAAGTCATGCCCGGAGGTCAGTGTCTGTTACTTCACATCGAGGCGCTAGTGACTATAAACCATGGTGGGCTTGGCTCAAGTTATGGAATGTTTTTTTTTTTAGTAATCCGCCAGGAAATGACTCATTTGGACCCGTCATGAATGAATTATTTAATATCAAACCATTCGTCGACAAAGCTGAAGATAGTCATAAATGTGAAAACAGGGATTAGTACCCCAAAAAGGTCTGTCATGCTCCTCATGTTGCAGTGACAGCTGCTATGAAGTTGCAGGATTTATTTGGTACAATGAGATTACTACTCAGAAATCTGCTAGTTTAGTTTCATGTGCTGAGTAAACTGGGGCCTGAAAGGGACGTCAGACACGTCCGCTCGATAATCGTGCTTGTGGATTAAATCTTCATGCAGATTTGGAGTCAATTCCAAACCTTGATATGCATGACAGTTGTCAAACTCAAGACCCAGGGGCCAAATTTGGCCCTCCAAGTCATTTTAAGCAGCCCACAAGCGCTTTAAAGAAAGATGGTTAAAATTTTAATTCAAAACTACAATGAGGCATGTTGACATTATAGCCTACAGAGATTGCAGCTAGCTAGCTAGCAATTGGAGTCCATAAATATTAATTTGATAAGAGACTAATTGTATTTTACCAGTAATAACACAAGCACACCATATATATAGTAGACAGCAATGTAATAAATGCATTGCTAGTTTATATTTTATAAGAAACACTGCACTGATAAAGCTGCCCAGTGGGCGTGCGTGTTCTTCCCTTATTTGTTGTCACACCAGGAGGCTTTTGTCTTTTTTTCTACCCTTTACTTCTAAAACATTGTCCACTCTTCACTGACTGCTGGCTAAACTGTGCTTTCATAGCAAGACGACTGACTCTGACATGACTGACATGACCGACGAGAGGGATCACTCTGTTTATTTTGTGCTGTGACAAATGAGCCGGGGAGATGCGTCTAAAATCGATGCAGAATGAACCCTCGTGTCAGCGAACAAAGATTGGGCCGGAGATTCACTCAGCAGCAGTAGCAGAGGAGGAACTCAAACACACAAACATGGACACGGCATTCAACAGCGGCCGAGTTCATTTGCCATTATCATGTTATTGATTATCATGACAGGTCTAATATGCCTGCAATAATGTGTTCCTTTTAAAGCACATTTTAAACCAGAGCATACTACACAGAACACATGCATGTGGACTCAATTTGTGTCCATAGATACAGAAACATAAGGAGAATAAAGACGACAAAAGTGGGTCAGTTCGGCGTGTATATTTTGTTGGTTTAGGATTAGACCGTATTTACATCGGGTCCACACCAGATGTTGATGGTGTAGTGAGTGAATCTAGTATCCCACAAACAGACAACCAAACCCATCTCCAGAATCTATGCCCCAGGTGTGAAAATCTCACGGCTCAGTCTTGGTGTTCCCAAAATTCATTTTCTTCCTCCTGCCTCCTCAGTTCCAGGCCAACCGGGGAAGTTTAAAGTGGGTAAAGTGACGGACACCAGCATCGAACTGACCTGGGAACCTGCCTACACCAAGGAGGGCATTGTCAACTACGAGCTCCTGTACAAACCTGTGAAGTTTGGAAGCCTGGTAAGAGATCACTCATCCTTTCACCAGCGTGCCTGATGATTTACCTTCATACCTTCATAACAGCAACCAGATGAAAGAGAGCTTCAAAGATGAAACCAGTGCATCACTGACTCTCCTCCGCCGTCTCCCACTGGCCTTTAATGTTTGTTTTTTCTCTCCTGCTCTTTTCATCCCACCTCTCCTCCGCTCCGTCTGGTATTGCAGGAGAAGTTGACCTTCGGACCGAGGAACTCTTACACCGTGGAGGGTCTGAAAGCCAACACTGACTACTCTTTCTCGCTGGCCGCCATCTCAAATAAAGGCATCGGTGCTTTCACCAATGAGCTGGTGCAGCGGACGTCACAAGCCAGTAGGTTTACATTTTCCTGGGTTCCCACATTGTCTCAGAGTTCAGTCTAACATTCTGCAAAACTGATGTATGTTGTTCTCTTTCTGTGCTCTGGCTCTGCCCAAGAACCATCGCTGCCCCAAACAATCTATCTCCTCCATCCACACCTCCTTTCTTCATCCATCCATCTTCGTATGACCGTTCCTCTTTCCTCCTGACCAGCCGCTTGCTTTTTTACACAGCCAAAACCTCATGACAGATGGAGATGGAGCACCGGTTAATGTTTCATTCTGCCTTCTTCTCACCCTTCCTTCACCTTCTCTGCTTTATCAGTGCCAAATGTCTTTCAAAACACACAGCCACACAATGGCTGGCAGCCTCTAGTGATGAGCTGTTAGAGGCTGTGGGTTGGTCCACTATGTTGACAGGTGAGTGCTGGAGATCAGATGCTGGCTGCTTTTCTTTGACTGCCTTTGATAGCAAGTACAATAATGATGCACAATATTTATTTCTCAGAGACTGACACTCTGAAAATAGTTTGAAATTCTATTGGATTTTGAGTTGATTTTCTCGTGGTTATTCTTAAAGAGAAACACACCATCACTAGGTTGGTGAAAATCTTCTTCATATTGTTATGTCCTGAAACGCAAATAAAGTGGATGGGATAGTATATGAACTACCGCTGTGGGAAATATAAGACATTCAGCCTCTATATCAATTGCTATTGAGGAAATCACATTTCACCAAAATTGTCATAAACAATAAGTCATTTCAACATGCAACCAACCTGAGCAATATTCATATTTTACTGTATTTAGTGACTCATGAACTGATAAATATCGTGCATCTATCATAACATATCTGAACATTAAGATTCAAAAGGCTGCAAAGAAAAGAGCACATTGGTTTGAATCCAGTAACACACACCTGACTTATAAGTTATCACACAGCAAAAAGTGAAATTTTTACACCCCCCCAAAATAAAAAAAAAAAAACAAGTAAAATCAAAAGAGGAGGTGGCAGAGGTGGCGCAGCAAACGGGAGGTGTGAGATAAGCAGACTATTTCATGCAAGGAAATTCATTTCCTAGGGAGGTTACATGTGCTTTGTTATCGCCAAGCTTTGGTGCACATCTAGATTGTCCCCCGAGGCCGGCACAACAGTGACTGTACAGCTGAGTGAATAGATACTTGAACCTGTCATCTATGACTATTACACCCCGCCTCCCCCCCACACACACACAAACACATATATATATTCACGGCCTTAACCATTGTGTGTTTCCTGCTGATGAAGAGTCTGTATTTTTGCTCATGGTAAATGTCTAGACAGTCATCATGAACTGCATCTGATGAAATTCTTTCTCTTTTCAGCTTGACAGTAAATATCCGACCTTGTGCCTTTTTCTATCTGGTTTATCTTTCTCCCCCTTTCATTTTCTCAATCTGTTTAGCTTTTACATCCCAGCAGAGAAGTTGTTTTGTATTAAATCCAATAGCACACTCTGTTCCCTCTAACCTTTTCACCTCAACTTTCTTTCACGGCGAACCATTTTTAGCTAGAAAAAGACAGTCTCTGTACAGGAGAACATGAAATACAGTAAGTTCACGATTGATATGAAAAGGATAGAGTAACTTTTATATATGGCATAGGTCAATACGATGTTTAAATACAGCTACAACCTGCCAAAATAGAGAGGCTACATTCCTTATTTAAGCTGCACAGGTAAATATAGAATCACAAGCAAACTAGTAAACATAGTGAAAAGCACCATAATGCACTGCAACACCTTTTCTGTTTGTTGTTTTCTGTGTGAAGCAACAAATCTACTTGAATAAACATGATAGATTTCAATTCAAAACATCCACTAAGTCACATTTGCATTCTTAAATATGCTAAAGACAGCTGTTGAAGAATGATTTAATGGAACTGTGGTATGTGTCGCATGCCCTTAAGCGCTCGCTGAGATTAAAGACTTGTCCTTGGTGTGTTTTCATTCTCATCAAGACTGTCAAGATTACAACAACCAGTGGTATGATCAAGTTGTCCTTTCAGGGTCAGTCGTGCTGTGGTCAGTTCCGTGAGCATCTCTACTAACGTCATGTGACTGCCCTCCTTTCTTCTCTGACTCATATGCACCCGTGTCATATCTCTTCAGTTCCGTTTACCTCAATCTTTTATTGTTTCCTTCTGATCCTTATTTCTCTCCTTGGACTTGGATCTTCCCATCTTGTACTTCTTCTATCTGTTCTTTTCCTAAACGCTTTCCTCTCCCGTTGTCCAATCAGAGCCCTCAGTTGCGCCTGAGGGCGTGTCCTGCGAGAGTGCCAGCTCCACCTCGCTGAGGGTTAGCTGGGGGCCGCCTCCGCTAGAGGGTCTGAATGGCGAGTTGGCAGGTTATGTGCTGAGATACCAGAGGGTTTCAGAGGCAGCAGTCAAAAGTCAGGGCCAAGAGGTGAAGGGGCTTCATATCCCGGCCCAGCAGGGGCAAACAGAGTTAGAAGGACTGGATAAATGGAGCTGGTACAACATCACCGTGGCAGCCCGCACCTCAGAGGGAGCTGGTCCCGATAGCCCTGCTGTGCTTTGCAGAACGGATGAGGACGGTAAGAGGGGCTGTATTTCACGCCTAAAGAGCATCGATCCTGTAGTTGATTATTTAGTGGCTAGTCTGTTAATGAACTCGGCCTGTGTGTGTATTCACAGTTCCTGGTGCCCCCCCTCGCCAGGTGGAAGTGCAGCCGTTCAATTCCTCTGCTCTCCGAGTCAGTTGGCGCTCGGTGTTGCCAAGACTACAGCAGGGTCAAATCCGAGGGTACCAGGTGCATTACAGCCGCGCCGAAGGCAGCGAGTCCAGAAATCTCCCTCGGATCAAAGACCTCTTATTGGATGAGTCCCAGGTGACATCATAACTGAGACGCTAAATGGTTAAATGATCATCAATTATGTAATCGTTAAGCGCCCTAATTTTCTGCCTCAGTTCTCTAATATGGCTTCTCTCTCATCTGCCTGCGCTGCCTGTGGTGTCTGTTTCATCTTCACGATAGATGGAGGAGGATAACACCACTTTATACGTGAGTGCAGATGACCCCTCCCCTTCAGCATGAATTAGTGTTTGATATAGCACTGTACAAATTGTATCTGAACAACAAAGACATTTTTAAAAACAGGTTTTCTTGACCTTTCAGGAGATGATTCTTGGAGGGCTTAAAGCAGAAACCTTCTACTCTGTGTCAGTGGCAGCGTACACTACCAAAGGAGACGGAGCTCACAGCAAAGCGAAGCTGGTGCAGACCCCAGGGATAGGTGAGGAGGTTTCCACGTATCAAGCCACAGACTTAAGGAGGTCGACGTAACTCCACTGTGTTTATTACCTTTAAATTCCTTCTCAGTGCCCGGGCCCCCCTCACTCTGGGTGCGTCCAGGATCAGGTCCGTGGGTAGTGCTGCGGTGGGCCCCTCCCCTGGATTGCATGGAGCCAGGCTCAGATGGTCCTGTGCCCCCTGTGGAAATCCTGGGCTACCGCCTCCAGTTCAGCCTGAAGAACGCCTCTCTGCAAACCACAGTGGATTTCACGAGTCGAGAGAAAAACTTCAATGTCACTAATCTCTCCCCAGGCTCCTCTTACATCTTTGTCCTCTCCGCAAAGAGCCGAGCCGGCTACGGTGGTGTAGTGAAGCAGGAAATAACTGTTCCCATATTTCCGCCCTCGGGGTACCCTATAATATCCAGCGCTGTGAACATCACTTGCTGCTCCCTTCAGTTCTCCTGGCTGCCCCCTTCTGAAGAGGAGTCCAACGGCGAAATCACAGCGTACAATTTAGCTTACAAAGAGGTCGTTGAAATCAAACCCTCTACCACTCCTGGTTACCCTCCAGCTCTATCTGCTCGCCCCCGTCTGGTCACGATACCGCCCAGCGAGTCCAGCTACACCATCCTGGGCCTCAATCATAGCACAGCGTACATGGTTCAGTTCAGAGTCCACAACAAGGCAGGGCCAGGTCCGTTCAGCCCGCCTCTGGTCTGCCGAACCCAGGCCTTAGACACAGGTATGCTTGTCCTGAAAGCTGGAAAACACTCCTTCACCTCAGCACTGGTTCAGCTTCACAACTCCCCCTCCTTACTCAGGATTTCACCCCAAGTCTGGGTTAGTCTTTACAGGTGGCCTCTGTGCACACCGTAAAAGCTGAGAACTACAAAGTCCAGGGGAACACAGCAACTCCCTCCTAATCTCTTCCACTCACTCACTTACCTCCATCACCTCCCCTTCACCACCAGTGGGAGCAGATGAATGTTAATGGATGTTTGCTTCAAGAGCACTGCTTATCACAAAGCACCAGGTGAACACACGGACGTACAGTGCTGAATACAGAAGGTAAGTGCGCGGTCCGAACTAAACTGAACGCCAGGTGATAAAGCTGCGGGTAAGCTTTTGTTTATCTGATAGACCTCCACTGCCACCTTCTCTGAAACCTTTGCTGACATGCTACAAACACAACCTTACACTCTGAGAATGTGGCATGCCACAGTCCTGCGACTGGTCTGTCCGTCTTCTCTTATTACTCTTGTCATCCACTGTCCTCATCACCTGTCCGTCCCGCTAACCATCATGTATTCTCCCCCCCGGTAACCAACCTGCCTCTTTGTTTACAGGTCTGCAGAGCGACAGCTGAGGACTGCTGAGTCGATAAGAAACGCTCCAGTAACATCAACTTTTTATTTGCTTCTCTCAGATGTGCCGAGGAATTTTTCCGTCCACCTAGCCACCAAGACCAGTGTCTTACTCACGTGGGAGTTTCCAGAGAGCACCAACCCTTATCGCTTCACGGTATGTGCATCTGCTTACGATAATAAAATAATATTGCTGCAATGATTGGAGATGCTCCGATATATCGGTCACCGATCATGATCGGCCGATATCAGCATGACACGACCTGTCATTGCCGATCACAAAAACCGATGAATTGACCGAATACGCCTCTTCCAGGTGGAGTACAACCGTCAGAAGATGGAGGTGGACGCTCGTCTGAAAAAGGCTGTGATCCCGAACCTCCAACCAGACACTAGTTATGACTTCAAGATCACAGCTCCCGAAGGAAACATGGGGGGTCTTCGCCATCGCATCACCGCCAAAACCTCGCCGCCCATCACCATCCGTCGCCCGGAGATCGACCACACCCGCGACACGGAGACCACGGTCACCATCATCCTGCCCTCGATGGAGACACGCACGCCTGTCAAGTAAGATTTGAAGAGGCTCTTCAGGATGACATTATTGCTTCTGAAAGGTTCTCGCACTGAGCAGGACTTTAGTGTTCGGAGCAGGACTGGACTTACTGACAGAGCTGACCATGACGATGACAACACTTGACTGACAGGATGCTAAATATAAGGTTGCGCCAACAAGGAGGGCCGTGTGATGTGTTCTTTCACAGCCAGATCACCGTAAAACAGTTCACCTATGATACAAAAATATCTCTCAGAATGGCAAGACATTCGTCTGACATCTACATTTCGAAAAGATGAAATAGAATTTGAGCCATTTTAATTCAGGGTTTGTTGATATTTTTGACAGACCTCCGACTGAGATGACTGAAATATGTCTGCCCTTTATTGGACCAGGAAATGGTCGGTCCTTAATGTGTCATCTTGTGAACCCGCAGGAATGTTTACGTTGTTGTGGTTCCGCTGCGGAGAACCCGCGGTGTCCCCAAACCGCCCAAAAGCCCAGACGAAATGGACCTGGAGGAGGTGAGAAGGCCAACAGTGACACTCCGACTGATATGTTGTCGCAAAGACACACTCACATATTTATCACAAACCCTGGCAGTGACTGTCCTTTTTAATCCAATATTGGCGCTCAGGCGTTAGTCATCAATATTTGTTTAGTTCTGCATGCCGAGGTTTCGCTCATTCGTTTCCTCCTCCTCAATCTGTCCATCTCTCAGCTGTTAAAAGACATCAGTCAAAGACAGAGGGATTCTCGGCAACAGAAGCAGGTGGACCTGCGTCGAGCATACTTCACAGCCCGTTTCACACCTGCCACCCTGCCAGCCTTCTTCAGCCTCGGGGACCAGCTGGACTACGGCGGTTTTGAGAACCGAGCTCTGGAAGCAGGACAGGAGTATGTCTTCTTCATCCTGGCAGAACTCAACTCCACAACCGGGGTATGAAAGGGACACTCATTTCTGCTACATCTTACACAATGTTGTTCTTTTATTACAACAGTATTACAGTGTAATGACCTGCTTGCACTGCACTAGTGTTTCATCTAGCATCAAACGTGTAGTTCAATGGAATATCACATCATCAGTCAAAAACACCTCTAGTGGTGGAATTGCCTTTTTGCAGAACAATTTATGTTCTACTGAATAGTGTCATATTTTGTGTGTGTGTTCACAGAGGATGTACGTGGCCAGCCCTTACACTGACTCGGTCATTGCCCCAGACTCCGACCCCCAACCCCTGGATGCCGGTGACGGTCTGATCTGGGTGGTGGGGCCTGTCCTGGCTGTGGTCTTCATCATCTGCATTGTTATAGCCATCCTTCTCTACAAAAAGTGAGCAGCGCTACTGACCGTCAGTTGTGGATTAATGTGGATTTGGGGATTATTTTTGGCTTCGGGATGAACTACATGGTTGAAACGTTTGTTGTGTGGTACCAATAAATTCCTGACCGCAATGAAAAACACCCTTTTTAAATTCCACCTGCAGCCTCAGCATTCAGTTTCTGCCGAGGTCTTATTTTGCTTCTCCCAGAAAACACTCAACATTCAGCCTGATACCCATCAAATTTGTTCCACTTCCGCAGAAGTCTGTTCTCAATTCAAACAGACTGACCCCTCTGTTGGCCTGTGATATCTGCTGCAAGCCATCAAGCATCTGAATACTAATGCCAAATATTGATTCTCCTCTTGACAATCTGTTTCCTTCTCTTCCCTCCTCTCATCTCTCCTCCTGCTTCACTGGACACAGCAAACCTGACAGGTGAGCTCATCAGAAATACAACTTTATTGTACTGTCCTTGTTAAGATGTTGGTTGGTTGGATGGATGGATGGTTGGATGGATGGATGGATGGGTGGGTGGATCAGCATCAGTATAACAGCATCTCTGCTCAGCATCAAAGTTGTCAAAGTACAGACACATCAAACAGAGACTGAACCGAGGATGTTCCTTGAATGCATTACACCATACATTACACTATATCACACACATACACATGACCATATTTTGTATTATAGGTTGTTTTATTACTGGAAGTGTTACATGCTCTCCTTGAATTCAGGACGCTTGGCCAGGCCATCATGATCTGCTGTTGCAAATGATACACGTCCCTATTTTCATCTGAAGGATAACAGCTGTGGCGTATTTAGAAACTTGGCTGAACATGCGGTTTATGCAAAAGTAAATGTGATCATTAAACAGACCAAGTCCAGCATGAGACATATCAGATTATTCTCCAACAATAGCTAGATAGATGCATGGATGGATTCTGGTTTTGTGACCTCATTCTTTATTCATACGCAGCAAGCGCAAGGAGTCAGAACCTGGAACCAAAAGTCTTCTGAGCAATGCGGAGATGATGGCGCATCACCCAACTGACCCAGTGGAAATGAGACGCATCAACTTCCAGACTCCCGGTACGAAACTGGCGCCCAACCACGCACCTCTCATCCACGTTACCATGCGATCATTCAGCTACTACACTTGGATGCAGACTGGCCTGTGCAAGGGCTCCGCAGCCAGCCAACATGGAGTTGGCAGCTTTCGAGTCGACCAAAATGGCGATGGCTCAGGTAGTACAGTCAGTGCTGAGTCATGCCTGAGTCATCGTGGTGTAGCAATATCTGCTCATTGCAAGGCACCCACGATGCCGGGCGAGTCGACATACAGACATCTGTCGTGTTTGAATCCATAATGTCGCTGTAAGCAAAATAGTCAAGCAATCCGAAACCCCGCAGTGTAGTAACAGCATTGTTTTGCACGCCCGCCCAAGCTAAACCCAACTGCAGTCTGCTTCACGTATTCAGAGGAAGCCGCGGCAGTTTTTCTTTTCACTCTCATGCGGTTACAACCTTGAAGCACGCCGCTCATGCACTAGTGTGCCTCCCCAGAGATGTGCGCTCGTGTGAGGCGCTGGGAAGATGAAATTCTTTTCTGACAAAGGCAATGGCTTCCGAGGTCATGCGGGTCAGAAGCACTTTGTGGCCATTACTCCTTCAACTGCAAAAAACGCACGTACGGTATACACCCGAAGAAGGATCATTCACAGCTGCGCTCTCTTTTAATGATTTTATCTCGTGATTTAGCCGTCGCTGCATAATTATCCGGCCATGATTTATCTTTTATTCTAATATTTAACTTTTGGCTGGGGGAGGAGTTGGTGTTTTCTTCCTGAGACCACAGAACAGGTTTGTGGGTTTGTGCCAGAGAGAGTACAATCCGCCTAATTGGTGTTGTGTCTGTGTTTGTTTTCTTCAAGCCGCTGCTCCTCTGATCACACTGAAGGCAATTTATCAGAGAAAAACCATTTACAAACAAACAGGTCTTGCCTGACTTTGTCCTTGTGCATGGATCACAATTGATTTCCTGCCTCGCCCGCGCTCCGTAATGATGCGTGGCGCTCCCCGCTCTTATAATTACCTTCCCGCCGCCGCTTATGATTGATGTTGACCCGGGATGTTTCTGCGTTGGTTTGACCTCTGACCCTTTGGCGGCGCTGCCCTTCCAGGAATGATGAGCCATCCGCCCATCCCAGTCAACGAGCTGGCCGAGCACATCGAGCTGATGAAGGCCAACGACAACCTCCGACTCTCGCAGGAGTATGAGGTGAGCGCTGGCTTGACTCCACTCCCTTCCAGTTTGTTGTCGCTCCAATCCAGAGTCGCCCAGAAATGACTGAATGTTAATCTGAATCTTGAGACCAGAATCAAACGGTGGAGTCAATAAACTGGCAGGAAGTTTGAGTGCAACTTTTTGGCAACTATTCTAAATAACAGCCACTTCCAAATGTTGAAATATGTTTTTTAAATGTCAATATTAATGTATGAAATGTGATTTATTAAATTGATATGAATATATTAATGTAATGCTTAAAAATATATTTTTTTTCTCACCATTCATACTACAAGACCCCATAACGCACTGCAACAGTTGAGGAGATCAGATTTAAAGGTTAAAATGCACTTCACATAATAGAGCCACTTCAAAATGTTTAAATATATTTATAAATCTTAATATGAATGTATTAAATATGATGTATTAAATTAATATGAATATATTAATGTAACACTTATATATATATTTTTTTTTGGAACATTACATTTTTCTCACCACTCATACTACAAGATCCCATAGCGCACTGCAACAGTTCAAGAGACCAGATTTAAATGTTAAAATCCACTTCACATTATAGATTTATTAAAATCCCATGTCAATTTCTTCAGTTTATAAATAATCCTCCCAAAACATCTAGTATAAGAGTAAAGTTCACTTGCAACTAAGGTAAAAATCAACAACTTACTTCCACGACCACACAGCTTGTACTAGTGAATGATGTCCTGTTACTGACACTCACTGTTGTCTCCATTTCTAACATTATTGTTAGTCAAATTAAATGAAACATAAACAGGTTAAACACGAAGAGCCTTCTACAATGCGTTAAAGTACAAATGATAATTCCGTGTTCTTAAGATGCAACATTGCCAAGTGCATTATAAATATATATAATAAATAATATAAAGCTTGACAACATTATTGGTGGAAAGAAAACGTACACAAACACATGCACAGTTTTCATTGCAGCCAAGAGCGGTGAGATTATTTGTCCACGTGAATAAATAGATTACATCCTCCATTTATAAGTTAAGCTTGTTATTGCTTTAGCTCTTGAAGTGATTGTTATTTAACATCTTAACATGCCGACATGGTGTTCATCATTAATTCATGAGCACATTTTTATCTCTGCGCAACGTGTCTTTATTGCAAAGCTCTTTGTGTGTCCATTAGCCCGACGCCGCTCTCTGAATGTCAGTGTTTCTCTGGTGTGTTTGTTTCCCAGTCCATCGATCCGAGTCAGCAGTTCACATGGGAACATTCCAACCTGGAAGTCAACAAGCCCAAAAACCGCTACGCTAATGTGATCGCCTACGACCACACCAGAGTGATCCTGGCCCCGATAGAAGGTGAGGGATGCGAGGTCCAGGAGTGTCAGGAGCAGATGCGTGATGGGTTAAAAATGTGGACTTGCAACCGGAGCGCTGGTTTGGTGTGCAGTGGCACGAGACTGACAAACAACATGAGGCGCATTGAAGTGCAACCATGGCCTCTCCAGAACAAGCAGGGGCGAGATTTGATCTGGCTGAATTTACAGCGAGAAGTCGTGTTTGTTTGTCTGGTAACACAGCAGTTAGGAAGTGGAGCTGCCAGACTCCAACCGTGTTTGATGTGAACACCAGGTAATTGATGTGTGACTCAGTGAGTCTTCTAACAAGAGCTTGTTCACAGGCATCATGGGCAGCGACTACATCAACGCCAACTACATCGATGGCTACAGGAAGCAGAATGCCTACATCGCCACCCAGGGGCCGCTCTCTGAGACGTTCGGGGACTTCTGGAGAATGGTGTGGGAGCAGAGGGCGGCTTCTGTGGTCATGATGACCCGACTGGAGGAAAAGTCACGGGTGAGACACTGAAGCTGCCGAGCGTCTTTATGTCCTGAAATGGGGCTTATTATTGTTCTTCTTGCAGGTGAAGTGTGACCAGTACTGGCCCACCCGCGGCACCGAGACTTACGGGACCATCCAGGTCACCCTGCTGGACACCATGGAGCTGGCCACTTTCTGCGTTCGCACCTTCTCGCTTCATAAGGTTCTTTATTCCTTTCCATTTTGACCCCGCTGCACTATCAAACCCGGGCAGATCCTCCCCAGAGTTGGCTAAACCAGCAGCAGCTCCAGTCACCGCAAATGTCCCGCTGTCAGCGAACGATTGCTTGTGTATATGGAGGAAGAGAATAGATTAATCTGAGCTGCATGGAGGGATCAAACCAGGCCGGTGTCAGACTGGCAGATTTGATCTCTGTCAGAGGCTGAGCAGTCTCTTATTGCGGCAGGCTAATCTACAGCCGTCAGACCAGTGCAGCTCTTTGGCCTAGTTACCCAGCAGAATGTAGGCCAACTGTAGCTTTTATTTATTGTGAAATTTAGGGGATGGGGCTCAAACATTTATCACACTGCTGCTGTGTAAATATTTTCACAAATTCACATTGAAAATCATACATAACTCTCTTTTTTATTGAACGTATATGTGAATCAATAGCAAGGAAAACGTCCGTCATCCCTTGCCTCAAGTTCATGATATAATAATGACCACTAAATCGGGATATTCTGTTTGATAATTAATTCAATAATAGCGCAAATGACCTGCTTAAGCCGTCAGTTTTGGTTTCACTGAGTGTTAAAATGTTCCCAAATATCCTTTTTTGAAGGGATTTTTTGGGACATTTGGTGGTTAAATAAACTTAATAGGCAGCTTTTTTTCTGCTTGGCGTAACTCAGGGAGGAAGCAGTGAACGGCGAGAGGTGCGTCAGTTCCAATTCACAGCCTGGCCAGATCACGGCGTTCCCGAGTACCCGACTCCGTTCCTCAATTTCCTGCGTCGAGTCAAGGCCTGCAACCCCCCTGATGCTGGGCCCATCATCGCCCACTGCAGGTACGGTACACTCTCTCTGTAACAAGTCTGCGCTCCAGCTCCACTAAACCCGGACTGTCTTGTCACGCAGCGCCGGCGTGGGTCGCACCGGCTGTTTCATTGTCATCGACGCCATGCTCGAGCGCATTCGACACGAGCGCAGCGTGGACATCTACGGCCACGTGACCCTGATGCGCTCGCAGAGGAACTACATGGTGCAAACAGAGGACCAGTACAGCTTCATCCACGAGGCCTTGCTGGAGGCTGTGGCCTGTGGAAACACAGAGGTGGCCGCCAGGAGTCTCTACTCGTACATGCAGAAGCTGTCAAAGGTGGAGAGTGGAGAGCACGTCACCGGCATGGAGCTGGAGTTTAAGGTATGAAGAGCCGTGTTCTCCTGCTGGGATCTGCTCAGTTTCATCGGTAGATTCTCAAGACTCTTTGGTTTGTTTTCATTTCCTGCCTCCAGCGACTGGCCAACACCAAAGCCCACACGTCCCGCTTCGTCACAGCCAACCTTCCGTGCAACAAATTCAAGAACCGCCTGGTCAACATCA
Organism: Synchiropus splendidus; assembly: GCF_027744825.2. Lineage (NCBI taxonomy): Eukaryota > Metazoa > Chordata > Actinopteri > Syngnathiformes > Callionymidae > Synchiropus > Synchiropus splendidus. The sequence goes on along the minus strand of NC_071346.1, from coordinate 7,561,216 downwards.
TGCCCTACGAGACCACCCGAGTCTGCCTGCAGCCCATCAGAGGCCTGGAGGGCTCCGACTACATCAACGCCAGCTACATCGACGGATACAGGTGCGTCTTTCTACTAACTGGACCTGAACCCTGGCCTTATAACCGTGGCTTGACGACTAAATGGAAGGGATGGCTTTATCCCACACTGATTTCAGCTGTCACTTCCTGTCGCGTCGCTCCCCGTATAATGCGTGTTCTTTTTATTCATCTTGCTGTGCAGCCGTCCCAGCGAAGTGCTCTTGATGATTCAGTTCTTCTGAGTGGTTGTACACACATGTTGTGACTGTTCCTCTCCTTGCCTGAAGCCTGACCCCGTTTTCCGTCTGACGGCGGATAACTCAAGAAGAATGGAGAAGGATCCGGCTTAATTCTCCTCTGTCTCTGTGCATGTGTGCGTACAGGCAGCAGCGAGGCTACATCGCCACCCAGGGCCCGCTGGCCGAGACCACCGAGGACTTCTGGAGGATGCTGTGGGAGCACAACTCCACCATAGTGGTCATGCTCACTAAGCTGAGAGAAATGGGTCGGGTAAGGAGAAGCCATGCCAGCCAGCGCTGGCACGCCGACTGCAACAAATAGGCTGCTGCAACATTAAAACTGGTGAAAGTGAAATGGCACGTCAAGTGGATTTACATAACAGGACTGCAGGGGAAACAAAAGAGGAGGGTCCTGATTCCAACATTTATGTGCTGGCTATTTTCTGCCGGCGAGAATTGAGAATTGTTGGCCCCGCCCCTGGAGTCATGAGTGGGGAAAGAAAATGAAGTAGTTCATGTTTTGTTTTTGTCAGTGTCAATCTGTCTGTTTTGGGTCAAGGAGCAGATGGGGAAAGTTCCGTCTGGATTTCCTGAATCACACTGCATGGCTCCTAAACTGTGGCTGCTCACGCCATGAGTTTTAACCAATCTTTACTGCCAAAAGGCAAAGCTCTCTATTGACTGATCAGTCTTCGTTCTTAACTATGGTCATGCGCTATGAGTCATGACCGAAAGACGGGTGGCGGGTGTCTCCCTTAAAGATGGGGTGAGAAGTTCTGTCATTCAGGACAGACTCGGAGTAGAGCCGTTGCTTCTCCCCGTCGATAGGACTCAGTTTAGGTGCATCTCAAGAGGATGCCTCCTGGTCGCCTCCCTTTGGAGGTGTTTCAGACAAGGCCTGCTGGGAGGAGACCAAGGGCTCGACCCAGGACCAGCTGGAGGGATTGTATGTCTTCTCTGACATGGGTCTGTGGTCCTGATTGGATACATTTCTGTTTCCATGTGACCCTTTTATGTGTGTCATTGGCTGAGCTGCAGTGTGGACAGGGCACTTTCTCCAGTGCCCCACAAGCCGAATGCAAACAACAGAAAGCTGTTTCCTCTGTTGTATAATGGCTTTTATTTTACCAGTGACATGTAGTCGAATACTAGCAACACTCAATAGTCAGTAGTGATTAATGATGACTCATCAAAATGATCAATAAAATGTGCCTTAAAAAAACATTTAAAACTGTGTGTAATGGTTTAAAACCGGGGTTTTAAGTAGGTATTGGGCAGTGCCGCAGCGCCCTCTATTGACCAGTTGACGCTGATTTTAACGGTTTTATGGCAGTGTTTTTGGAAATACAAATATACAGTGTAATAAGATGAAGTACTCACATTAGGGCTGAGATGTTTGTGTAGTAAGAATGTGTGAATATAGCGGGGATTTATGCTGAGAATGGCAGAAAATTATTAATATTCTGGTGCTAGTGTAGAGCTCAGATGGTCGACTTCAAAGTAGGAATACAAGCTGTGATGAGCATTAATATTTTAGTTTTTTTTGTTTCACCCATGCAGCTAAGACTAGGTAAAAAAAAATATGACCTTGTACAGGACATTTTAAATGAATTTTGATCGAGAATTCAGAATTCTTCCGTTCATTTCTAACCCATTGCTTCTGTCTGCTCCGCCCCCTCAGGAGAAGTGCCACCAGTACTGGCCAGCCGAGCGCTCAGCCAGGTACCAGTACTTCGTGGTGGACCCCATGGCCGAGTACAACATGCCCCAGTACATCCTGCGGGAATTCAAAGTAACGGATGCCAGGGTGGGTTTATTTTGGTCTCGGGTGATATTTGCTTCCGTAATGCGTCTCAACCCTCGGCCCTGTCCTCCATCCATCAAGTGTGTTAGAATGCGACGGCGCAAAACGTGTCGTATCGACCTCTGCTGTGCGTTGATTCATGTGTGTTGCGTGTGCGAGCGTCACATCGGGTTATTGACAAACCGCTGACGACGGCTCGTTCAACCATGCTGTCTCCAGGTGTGTGTGTGTGTCCAGGAGCTCGCATGTGCCACTCATAGATAACTCCAGTTAAGCCTGTCCTGCCCGGACGCCACGTTGACAGATGCTCTATTGATCTCCATTAACAAGGAGTCAGAAAGGCTGAGCCGAGGAGAAAAGCCGTAATTGCCCTGTGAGTGGTCGACAATAGCAGACGCACTGACGTTACAGCTGGACGTCGACCACCTCCACTGATCCAGGGTCAGATAACAGTAATCAAGAAAAGGAGGAAATGACCAGGCCGCTTTCACGCGGCTTCTTAAACCGTCTTCTCAGTGCAGCGGCCGCACACAAACACAGCAGGTTTTACTGCCATCACCAGACAGCTCTTCGGGGATATGAATGTTCTTGCGTGTCTTCAGGACGGCCAGTCGCGGACCGTTCGCCAGTTCCAGTTCACCGACTGGCCTGAGCAGGGGGTGCCCAAGTCCGGCGAGGGCTTCATCGACTTCATCGGCCAAGTGCACAAGACTAAAGAGCAGTTCGGTCAGGACGGACCCATCAGCGTCCACTGCAGGTGCGTGTCCCTCGCCGTGATTCACATTCTGCTCTGGTTCCTGATCCATTATTAACGCGGGCACGACCGATGTCCTCCTTCATGGTGGCAGCGCTGGCGTGGGGCGGACTGGAGTCTTCATCACTCTGAGTATCGTGCTGGAGAGGATGCGCTATGAAGGGGCGGTGGACATCTTCCAGACTGTCAAAATGCTGCGCACACAGAGACCAGCCATGGTGCAGACTGAGGTAAACATGAGGCCAGGATAAACACTGTGATCTGGCCATTTCAGATGAATAATAATAACCAGTTATTAAGGCGTCCCACAGCGCCACCTCGCTGTCGAGTCGTTGCTGCACTATAAGCCCAACTGGTTGAGCACAACATGCTCACACAGCTACACAGCTTCGATCGCCAACCTCTGGAGATGACCCTCTGTGTTTACATGAATTATGAAACATAAAGATCCAATATTGCTACTGTGTTGTATCCAGTGATGCTGCGAACAAATGTGGGCTTCATGAAACCCCAAATCAATTTATAGCACTGATCTGAATAGATTTTTTTTACAGCAGAATTCACAGCTGAGAAAAAAGATTTGGAAACAATATTTCTGTGCCACAAGAGATGAATGTTGAAATTCCCATCCATAATTACCCCTGGAAGACCCACATTTGTAACAGTACTGCGTGATCCACGCCTCATCCAAGTCGCATTGTGTTTTTAGGTACTGTTTTTATACCCACTTTTAGACCATATTAATTCATTTAAATGAATGATTTACATGCCAAAAAAAATCACAAAAAAATAATAATAAAAATCACAAAAAAATAATAAAATCACAAAAAATAAAATCACTAAAAAAAATAATAAAATCACTAAAAAAAATTACAAATAAAAAAAATAAATGTCTGGACAATAATAATAATGTCTCATGAAGATGCAATAAAGTATATATTTAAAAACTTAAATGGTTCTGCATTTGGCTAAAATATATAATTTTTTATATGATTTGAATATATCTTTTATTGTTGAGGTTTATGATTAACATTATTATAGTCCCGATATTACTTTTATTTTTTGAGATTTTTTTCCCCTGTTGTAATTTGTTGTAATTTAAATTCATTACTATGATACATAGTGTGTATAAATGAAAAACTAGACAAGCACAAACGGTACATAAAACTTGAAAGATGTGTCTTTGAGTGTACCTAAGGATCGTGACCTGGACCCTGCCGTGCCTGGGGAGGGTGTTGAATGATTCATGTTATGTGATGAATATCATTAATGTGTAACAGTGTCGGCTAAACAAAGGTTAGCACGTTCAATACGGAGCACTATAACAAGAGTGGAGCCCCTCAGCAAGGTCCTGTGTGCTGGAACTGAAGTGAATGTTGAAACCCTTCTGTGTGTGTGTTCCCACCAGGACGAGTACCAGTTCTGCTACCAGGCTGCTCTGGAGTACCTGGGTAGCTTCGACCACTATGCAACGTAAGTCCTGAACCATCCACCCACATCTCCGCTTCGCGGTTTGCCGACGAACCTACACGCGAAAAATCCAAGATCAAAAACGAACTGCACCGGGAGCGAGAATGTTCGGGGATCCAGCAGCAGCAGCAGCAGAAGCAGAAGCAGGGGAAAAAACATGGAGGGAATCTCAGCAGCAGCAGCAGCCCGGCGGACTTTCCATGTGTAATCCATATACTTACCTCAGTGTTCCAGTGTGAAGGACGTATAATACTTGTGTGTTGTGGTCAGCTATCTCCAATATGAACCAGTGAAGTACAAATGGCTTCTGAACAGGAATTATGATACTTATATGTGTATAAAATTATCAAAAAAAAGGAGAAAAAAAGAGCCTGGATAATTGCTGCACCCTTAATGGGCTTTTTATCCTCAAACTTTCTATCTATTAGTTTGGTGTTTTGAGGGATTACAAAGTGCAATGGTGAACATTTCCATGTCTGTCTGTACTGGTTCCGGACTGGTCGGATCTACTCACAGTGCCAAGACTAAAAGCCGAGCAAGCGAGGATGAGTTGGTCATGAAATGTGGCGAGCACGACGGCGCCAGGCTCTTTTTCGCGAGCGCGGTTCCGCTCACGCTTCCCGGCCTCCGATGAGTGACGGCAGCCCTCCGCCAGGCTGAGGTTTATCGTCGGTGAACAGGTCCTGGTGGGGTCCCCCTTCAGCTCCTCCTCTTGATGTCACTCCTATTGTGCTGGTTCAGCCGCAGCTAAGCGGAAGCAACAATCCGGTTCCATTTTGGATTTCTAAACGTGGTTTTGATGTGTTTCTTTTTCTTTCTGGCCTTATGCTGACTTTGCGTTTTGCCACGCTGCTTCGTGTGATAATTGTCTTATAAATCTACGACGGAGGATGAAAGCCCATCGTCCTCCCGCCTACTTGAATTGCACTGCTTCGCAGTTAAATCGAGATAACCAGACCTTCATTCAGCACAAACAGCCATTGTTCACAGCCTCTCCCTCCACCCCCGCTGTACAGAAAATCCCGTTTGCTGTCGCGCCACCTCGTCTCTGAACTGCACAAGTCCTCGCTAACCTATCTATTCATTTGACATATAACCACAGTTGTTGACGGTCGAGGTGCCTCAGACTGTTTTTGTACATACTGTCGATCAAGTCTGAGCACAAGATATTTAGGAGGGGATCGGATGTGATGTTAATGTCGCAAAAAAAAAAGCCTTATTGTTCACTTAGTCATATTTATTTCATATGATTTGGAGAAGAATTCTATATTTATTATTCTATTTTGTTACTTTTTATGTCGTTTTTAATTCCACTGTTTCTTTGGCGAGCCATTGTTCTTTTATTTTATGGTCTGTTTTTGGTGCTTTTTTTATGATTTGCTTTGTCATAAAGTATGCCCTCTGTGTAGGGTGCTATTTGATACTGATCATTGATGTCCGACTAGTTAGCTAGAGATGTACAGTAGAGGACGAGCTAGTTTACAGTGATGCTCCTCCCACCCCTCCACCGAACCTCGTCCAACGTTATCCCAAACCTTCCGGACGTGTTTACAGGCCAGGTAGAGCGAACCTCTGGGGAGCAGTGGAGGACACGCAGTTTGCTAAAAGCACATGGTAGCAAGTGTATTTTCGACAGAGAGCGGCTAAGCCCAGCAGCCCCACGTTTATCTCCCCCGAAGAGTTATTGTTTAAAACGGAAATTATTCTGATATGAAATCTATGTGTAGTACAGGAGTCTCGACGCTGTGTGACATATATAAAACATGTATTTCCTTCAGTTTCTAATGTGTCCAGAGAACTATTAGACGCGCAAAAGAAAACATGTGTCGAGGGGTCTGTTCTGATGGCAACATCTCCCTCACCTATGTCCCTGAACTTTCCTTTTCAACCATGGATGTAGATATTGTATCTTGACTTTGTATTAAAAGCAGGGTGATTGGATATACAGCACTGACGGCATTCGTGAGTCTTTCTTTGTTGTTTTGTTGGTCTCTTGTAATTCCATTCAATGAAACCATTCGAATTCAAATGCTCAACCTCATCCACTACGTGGCGGCAAAAGCTGTTTTTTGAGACTAGTACCTAACAGCTAATAAACAAATGGTTGTTCGATGAGCTCATATTATGAGCAGCTCATAATATGGTCAGTAGTGCAGGTTTGTTGCGCGGTAAATATGAACTGGACGTCAAAGTTCCAACATTTACTTTTCACCGGCTATTTCAGCAACTGTAGCTGATAAAAGGGAAGATAAAATCAATCCATTATCTCTACTTATTCAAGCAGCCAAAGCGTGTTAATCTTTCCTCCGCAACTTCCATTCTGCTTCCAGTAAAAAGGATAGACTGCTGTTCACGCCTCATCTCAAGGTGACCTTTACATGCACTCCCAGCAACCTTAACACGCTCTTGTCTTACAAAAAAAATGTGTTCATTGTTCACAGCTAAATCCACCAGAGACAAAAGCAGCCAATCCCATCTGCCACTGAAAGATGGTGGACACCCTGGAAAGTCAGCTATCTATCACACAGTTTTTGGCCTGTGGGGGAAACCAGAGTGTTCCACAAATCCCCGTAAGAATAGAGCTCAGGTTTGTCACAAGCTGGTTTCGAACCAAAGACCTCCCAGCTGTGCTGCATGAAACTGTTTGAAACTGAGTTGACAATGAGTAGGAAAATGCTTTAAAAAATAATTAAAAATTATAATAATAATAATAATAATTCATAACTGTATTATTTGGTTTATTTATTTCCCAGTAGCGCAGTTTCTGACAGTTTCCAGTTTTCATGAAATTGACCTTCGAAGATAAAAATGTGTACTGTGTGTATTGGGCATATACACGGAAAATATATAGAATTATATATTCATATTTAAAAAAAAAAAAAACTCAAATTTGCGGGGAAATTGTCGATTACTGCGTATCGAAGTTCTTTTCACCCGCCAATGAATCTGTCGTGCAGTTCGTCATTTCACCACTAGAGGAAGACATTGCTGCAGCAAATGCTCAAAAACGTGTAACGTATTTAAATGTGGTCCTCAGCATTATTGATACGTGCTGGAATATGTTGATGTATTTATTTTACAATAAAAAATGAATATTTATACGGTTGCATTCAATAATAGTTCTGCTCAGTGACACTTAAATGAGGTGGACCGACACACACGTGTGTTTTCACTTCCAGATGTATTGCTCCACTGCTCTTCTGTAGAAGGTTAAATAACCAGGAATGTCGCTTGTTACGTCTCTACCCAGGCGCGCGCCTTTTGTCAGCGCTGCTTGGTGACAAGATAGACGACTGGTTCGCTACACAAACATCACCGAGTGCACCAGGTTTTTGATTTGTTGTCAGGCGACTTCCTGCTTGAGACTGCACTGAACAAGTGCATCAGCTTATCACGTTTCAAAGTAACGTATGAGCAGGAACTTATATTGGGATTGTTTGTTCCAGGGAAAACACCTGCATCATACTCGTATTTCTATCATGATGCTTTCCTCAGCCTCTCACCCAGAACCGAACTTAAATTCCACGATAATGTCCTAGTTGTTTTGAAGTTTTAACCCAAAAAATATAGGCCAAGATTTAGCCAAATGTCCTCACAAGAATAGATCTAAATCTCACACACGTGTTTGTCTTAGTGAGGACCGTCATTGCCGTAATGCTTCCCCCAGACTCTCACCCAGAACCGAACCATCCAAAACAGAACCAAACTGAAACCCCATGATAATGTCCTAGTTGTTTTGAAGTTTTAACCCTCAAATATAGGACAAGATTTAGCCAAATGTCCTCACAAGAATAGATCTAAATCTCACACACGTGTTTGTCTTAGTGATGTTAGTGAGGACCGTCATTGCCGCAATGCTTCCCCCAGCCTCTCACCCTTAACTTAACCATCCAAAACAAATGGTGAACCTTAACCAGAACTCTGAACCCGACTGAAACCCAACTATAATGACCCAGTTATTTACATCCTCAAACTGAAGCTTAAACTCGCGGGGACTGGGAAAGCTGTCCCAACAAAAGCATAAGGTCCCCATAAAGAGGTGTTTTCTCACAGACAAACATGCACACGGACATAATGATGAGTCCCCATAAGGACGGATAAAAAGGTACTCAAACGCACACACACACACACACACACACATAATTGCCGTTTAGTCATGCTAGGATCCACACACTCATTCACAAGCACCAACCAACATTCTGGGCACTGAGCTACACATATTTCCCAGCCTCTACACACACATCAAAACACTCCAATCCAAACCTGACACACACACTCACACACACTTGGCAGAAGAAGCAACAACAACACACACCTGTCTTTTAAACTTCAAAACACAATACGTACAGTAGGCAAGGCCTTTAAACACACACGGGGAGACACACACACACACACACACACTAAGCAGGTGTAACACAGGCAAACACCATCACACAACTGAAGTGAATATCACCACTGAAGAGTGTTGTGTGTGCGTTGTGTTCCCAGCTGAAGGCAGCATTTGTCTGCGGCGAGATCTCAGATGTGTATCTGTCGCTGCACGCAGGCACCTGACTGCTATCGCTGCATTCCTGCGACTCGCGTGTGGGTGTGTCTTCCTGTAAAGGGTCAGAACGTGCGTGTGTGTGAAGCATGTCACGCTCCTCCCGATTGGCTGGTGTCACGGCGTGAGAGCTTCTTAAATGGAACTTTCCTGCGACTGGGCTCCGACTAACCTGCTGCATCCGCTGGATTTCATCTGGGGATTTCATCATGAGCCTGAATTCCAGAAGATACTCCCTGGACAGCAACATGTGAGTCTGAACTTTGCTTTTACTCTTTCGAATGACAGAACCGAGCATCCACATGTGTAAACATCATGTAAATGCAAGCTATAAACTTCACTGCCTAAGAGTCGTCACTGTATTGAGTGAAGTTTAGAAATACCTGAAGCTTCCCAGGGTTCACCTGCCTTCAGTCTACCATCAACACCGGTGTGAGGATCCCCAGCATAAAACCGACGCACAAAAGAATCGAAAATAGTACAAGAAAGTAGGCAGAAGTATGATCAGAAGCGGTGAAAACTGTTGATCATGAAGGAAAAATACTGAGGCTCTGGAGATAATCTCAAGCCAGAGTGGTGCGGAAACCTCTCAGAACCTAAAGGACCCGAGAAGTTAATGTCAGTGATGGGAACAAACCTGACAGATGCTGAAGATGCTTCACTGCCGCCATAGCTGCGATCCAGAGTGATAGCAAGGTCAATACTAAGAGGAAACTCTCCTTGTGTGGATGGTCATCTGCTTCCTCCTCACTCAGCGATGAAGGTTGCTGCCATTGGAGAGGAAAGCCGCGCAAGAAGACCAGGACGAGCCTGGACGAGGGCCGACTGGACCTCCAGGAGCTGAATGACACGCTCACGCCTCTCAGGTAGACGCTCCGAGCAGAGAGGCTCAGGGACGCAGGCTTATTTCTCGCTGTCCTCAGGGAGCAGACCATCGCAGAGGAGAGCCTGGACCGACTGGACGGTGCCATCAGGGCTACAGTGAGTTTCAGGGGTACGTTTGTCTGCATGTTGCTGATATGGCTTTGGCCTCCTCTAGAGTTTCGTGAAGCACAACAAAACCTTCCACAAGCTCTTCCCTGAGACGCCGGAGGAGGAGAAGCTGACGCACAGTGAGTCCTGACTCTCTCTCTCAGATGTCAAGATGAAAGTGAAACAAGAAGTTTTCCCGTCATTGGAATTAAAAAAAAAAAAAAGAAAAAAGAGCACTTGAACACTTTGTGTCAGAACAATAGTATTACAGTCAATACGCAAACTACTTTTCCACATTTTGGGTCATAAACACAACTGTAATCTGAAAACACGATTATATCGTAAATAATAAATAATAATGAAATAAAACCCGTAGCGTCTATCAATGAGTAATTTCACCGATCACGTACAAAATACTTTCAAGTCTAAATGTATTTCACATCCGCCTCTTGAAAACTGTAATGTGACTATTGCTGTCATTATTAAGTGTCAGTCGAAGATGGATTCGCGATAACCAAGCGCTGAACAGAGCGGAACATAAACACGGATTAAGGAAAGGACGGAAGTTAAAATACTGCGTGAAGAAAATCGAATATAAATAACCCAACGTATGAGGCATTGTTGATATACTATTGCACTGAAACTGGGAGTGAAACCAAAAATATAAAAAAGAAACATGTTTTAACATCAAAGAATCGTAAAAGCAAATATTTCTATACTCATATTTATAAAACAAGTGGCCCGTCTAACACTCGCCTCTCACGCAGCCTTCACCTGCGCTCTCCAGAAGGAAGTCTTGTATCAAGGGAAACTCTTTGTTTCGGAGAATTACGTCTGTTTCTACTCGTCCGTGCTGCTCAAAGATACCAAGGTAGCGTCGTGTGCGTCTGAAACCGAGCGAGGTAAAGTGAAGATAAGAGCTTCTCTGAGCAGGTGGTGATAAATGCGAGCGACATCCAGGAGGTGAAGAAGCACAACTCGGCCTTGTTCATGCTGACGCTGCAGACCACAGACGGGGAAAAGGTCAGAGGTCACAGGAAAACTTGCTCTCAAACGTTGTTTTTAAGAACAACTCTGTTGTGACTGTCCTTGAAGCAAAATGACCGAGTGTTGTGTCACATTTTGTCGCTGTTTGTGAGCCAGAAATAGCTCAACAAGTCATTGTCATTTGGGCTTTGACTGAACCCACATGTGCTACTGGCTCTTCCTTCTGGTTCTAGTACTCCTTCGCCTCACTGAGGAACAGAGACATGTGCTACAGGCTTCTACACAGCCTCTGCTCCAACACTCAGGTAAGGCCCTGCTGAAACATGAGCGTGTGGAGGCATCCTGCTCTGACAAAAGGTGATCCTCAGGAGAACAGCGCCAGCAGCAGCCCGTGCGTCTTCTCCACTGAGATCAAACTGGAACACGACGGGGTGAGAGTCCAGGGGGGGAGGTGCTGACCCGAGGAAGCTCTTCCAACCGCGTGTGTTTCATCAACAGCTGCCCATCAGTGCCAGCCCGGACGACACCGAGGATCTGAGCCGACATAGTAGCTTCAGCCTGGATGAGGGGTCGCCACCACTGCTGCTGCCCAGAGAAAGTGAGGGGACGCAGTGACACCTGACGGGGGGAAGTCACTCAAGTATTACTGTTGCACTATATACCGACAGATTTACTTTCATATTTGACATGACAAAAATTATCAAAATATTTTTTCAGATTTGTTTTGTAATATTAACAGCTAACTTATGTCCTTTTAACTCAACATAGCCATGTTAATATTATATCTCAAAGGGCCACACGTTTTGCTGATTCTCTCTATTTTAGATCATTCAAGGTTCAGTGGTCCAGTCAGCTCAGGTGACAATCGCAGAGGTGGGACCCAAACACATATAATGTTCTGAATAAATCCAGACAATAAGTCCCGGTCTTCCTCAGCCGTGTCGTGGATCTGGAGGATAATCCAGGCTCCGTTCTTCTTCCTGAGGAGCAACGTCTTCTTCACCATCTGCCTGCTGTTGTGAGTACTGGCCGTCACCTGTCGAGTGATGACTTGTTGTTCTGGTTTGAACCCACATGATGGTTTTATCTCTTTCGTCTGCTAAATGAGATGCAATGCAGTTAAATGTTTTTTTTCAAAATACCCTTCAGATGAAGAAGCATGAGGAGTATCTTATCTGGGCCCGAGAATTTCTATTTTTTTAATTCAAAGCAGACTTGATAAAATGGCTTAAAATGATACAATGGCATGTTAAAACCTAAATTATTAATGGAAAAATATTTTTAAAAATGTATGACTTTTATTCAGTGAAATAAATGGAAGTTAAATGGAGTGTCTGCAGGACCGTGTTGCTCCTGCTGTCCTCCGGCTACATCAGCATGCGGATCATCGCTCTGGAGAAGCAGCTCCACATTTTGGGGGTTCTGACTGAGTTGTCACTCGCCCAGGGAGGGTGAGTGCACGCAGGAGACACACAAGTGAAGATCAGATCAGAGGTGAACAGAGTGGTTCTACTGGTTCACCAGGACCACGGAGAGATCAAGGATAACATTCCAGCACTCCTACTTCCTGGTTTCTTAAGCGTTTTTGTCCAGACACACCACACTAATGTCAATTATTAAGGTTGAATAGTAGAGTACCACGTGAGTGTGAGTATAAGAGAAGTGTAGTGCTAGTTCCCACCACTAGAGGTTCTTAAAATACAAGCCTTTAAATCTTGCATCTGACCTTTAAATGAAATGATTGTCATGGTTCTGAGTACTACAGTATGAAAACATTTATTTCTTTATCTTCCATCTACTGACATGTTACGGCCATATTGTACTTTATCAATGTGTTGCGTTAATATATTTATAAATGGTCAGGAATAAAGTGTTAGAGTTAAGAGTTAAAGAGAGCAGAGACTCTAAACACTTTTCTTCTTTTCCAGTGAAAAAGCGATGTAGAGCTGCGGAGCGACTCAGAACAAACTCATGTAATGTGACTAACTTTATGAAGTGAACCAGTGGTGCATGAAATGTTTTCAATCATAATTTATTGAAGAGCTTACTTGCTAAATTATTTAAATTGTAATAAACATCTTGTGAATTGTGTCGACGTCTGTATTCAAATAATAAATTAAATGTTTATCACGTCATAGATTGAAGTTTTTTTTTTGCAACATCAATAGGGTGAAATGCCAAATGAAATGTTCAAATATATCCACATTTCAAGTCACTAGGAAGTACACTCTTGTTACCGTCACCATTGCAGCACCAAAGTTATTGGAAAGCAGCTGAAACAGTGGCTCACTGCTCATAACAAATGAGTCAAAGCAGATCACCTATTTTTGTCAGTGATTTCTTTTTTTTTTAATGTTTTTATTTAATGTCAATAAAAAGGTCAATATTCAGTCCCATGTATTAATTTCATTACATCATTTTCTCGTTTGAAAAAAGCAACATATAATTACAAATCATAACAAAGAATAGGTAAGTACAGTAACCATATAAACAACCCACTAATAACTGTATGGTCCCCGCCCCGAGCCCCGCCCACTCAAGCCCCCGCCCACAAACAACTCAGAACATTACGTCAGTTAGCGATAAAAAAAGTCCTCTTTTTCTTTTCTTTTTTCTTTTTTTAAAGCGCTTCAATGTTCCGATACCTGGAGTTCAGCGTTTCCCCTCACATAGATATATATATTAGAGATAAAGTCCCGACCCGTCACCTACAGACATGCATAAAGTTGTCACTGTTCCTCCCCCTTCTATAGACATTCAGGGCCAGGGGATACAATTTACATCAACCATAGTGGTTCATTAATATAACAACATGTTTACACCAAAGTTCTTCAAACGTCCCATCACGAGGATCCAGTGGTTCCCTGATATAAACACCACCAGTCCACCGACATCTAGTTTTACACACAAAGCATCTGGGATCTAGTTGTAACAGATTTCCATTAAATATTATAGACAAATGACAAAAGACAGGAGATGTTTGTTCTAAAAGATGACATTTGGTAACATTTCCAAGGCGGTAAACCGAAGGAAATCCGAAGTGTGTTTCCCTTTAACAAAACAGCTGCAACTGTCGGCACATACCAATGATATTGTAGCTTGATGTGCTGCTGGTTCTGGATGCTGACCTTCCTCTGAGGCCCAAATATTAACGCACAGACCAGCATTCATACCTACCTGTCACAACTCAGATGCTTTATACAATAGTGCCGAACTGAAGACCTGCTTATTCTCATGCTTCATCTTATATTTATAGACATTAGACAGGTGTAGTTGTGTACTACAGTATGTGTGTTGTGTGTGTGTGGTGGAACCTGCACCACAAACAGAAGAGCTCCTGTACATTAGGGGGACAAATGTGGGTGATAGCAGGGGCGTCGCTCCGACCCAGTTCACGTGTACGCAAGTGAAGACGGTAGTCTTCAAATGTGGTGACATAAAGGAGCCAACAGGGGGCGACAAAGGACAAGGTGGGAAATGCAAAGAAAGTCATGGCATGGAATTTAGATATAAGGCTTGTAGAAATGACTACAAATGAAGCTGATGCACGGAGCTAACTCTATAAAACTCCACACCAGGAGGAGCGTTTTTGCAAGGTCTTAGTGTTACGTTTAGGAGTCTCCGGTACACATGGACTGGGCCTCAATCCTGCTAGGGACAAGCCCAACACTGGAAGAACACGCGGACAAAAAGATGTAGTGAACGGAACGGCGGACTTAAAGTCAGAATATCCATCAAGTTACATTCTCTGAGAACAGAATCATCACTTGGTATCAACAGCAGTCCATGTTTCTGATAATTCCCCTTTCATCTGAGCAAATCTTCACTTCACGCCGACTTGTCGCCTCCAGTTACAGAGTGCAGCTATTGAGCATTAAAGAGGAAATAAATAAGGACAGCTACACCCCTCTTCTGTGTAGTGACACCTCAAGTTATGATCAGTGGTTTGGTTCGCGCCCAACTCCCGGCTTAGTGTGACCATTGTGGCCTGAAACTCCGCACAGCTGCATGCTGCAGTTTTGTCACCAGAAGGAGGCGAAAGCTGCTGTTGGAACCGGCCCAGTTTGACAGGAAAGGAGCCAGGAGTGAGGAAGAGGGTGTTTGGGATAATCCCCGACTGTGAGAGGGATGGTTCTAGAAATGCCCCGGGAGTCGGTTGGATGCCTGCTCTACAGGTAAACAGGAAGTGGAGGCATCACAGGAGTGACCAGATTGTGTCCACTGAAGCGAGCTGGTCATACTGTGGAGGTATTCTTCATACATAGGTACATATGTAAATTAAAAAAAAAAAAAGTTTTTTTTCCTCAATTTGTTCAAGTCACAAACGAGTCCTTCATTTCTGTCTTTACTGCCTCAGTTCACACACACACAGACCCACAAATGTGTGACAGTGAAACGACTCACACTGTTGTTACCATCAACACACCCAGCGTGTAGTTACGCGTCCAATTGCAAATTTCACATGGTTGTAGTGTGGCAGAGCAGTGGTATTAATAACCACTCTGCTCTAAAAATAGTACTTTAGTTCAATGTGCTGAGCAGTAACAAAGGTGTGATGTTTTAAAGACACACAGTGTTGACAAAACGCACACACACACACATCCCTTTTTGTTTCCAGGTGTGCTACTCAAACATCCACGCACTCACACAGTCTGGTTTCCTCAAACCGGTTACAAGTGGTTTTCTTAGGTGTGCTGAGCCGCCAGGTCCTGGTTGATGAAGCGTCGTAGTCGCTCCAGGTACTGACTGTAAAGCTCAATGTCGTTGTGACCGGCTCCTTCCACCCACAGAGGCTCCACCGCTTTGGGGCAACGCTCGAAGAGGGCAAGGCCATGGGAGAAGTCAATCACCTCGTCCTCAGTGCCGTGGATGATCAACACCGGCGACGGGATCTTTGAAACCTTCTCTATGCTGAAAAAACAGAGGAAACAAGTTTACACTCACCATTGCAATACAATGAAAAAAAACCCTCCGTCCTCTTTGCACCAAGGCTTCATTTCATTTCGATTGATTCCGGCTTAGAGAAGTGTCGACAATAAAACAAAAAAAACAACAACAGAATCTTCGATTATAAATGTCTTCCCTAAAGATCTTGAAAAGGCGTCGTGCCTCCACAGTGAATTATACACCTGACAAACATCATGGTTCTGCAGGAGACGCCAATAAATCTAGCGCTGCCATAGCCTGACTCAGCACAACCGCGCCGAGGATGTAATTTCAGGCGACATGCTTTCAATGCGGCAATTTCCAAACGTCTCGATAAGGAAACACAAAAGAAAACTGAGCCGAGAGCCGACAGGAGGAAAACACACGGCTGCTTAATGCAGTGTACGGTGGCGTCACGGCGGAGCCACACTGCACCACAGGATTTGTGACTGGCATCATAAGAAAACCTTAGCATAATAACATTTCGTAGTGTGTTTCTCCACCACATTTGTGGATAAATAACAAATAAATGGACTTAGAATAAGCAGAAAAAAAGAGTGCTTTTCGTTGTTTTTCCTCTCATGGACAGCGAATGATGCTCACGACTGAGTGACTAAAAATGTGAAGCCCACACTTATCATCTTGCCAATTACGGAGGACAGGGCCATCAGCTCTTCCATGGTCCAAGAGAGGAGATGACAGACTCTCTTGGCTGCAACACAAAGAGCTCACCTGGTGCCCACAGTAAGAGCGCAGTCTTTTTTTAAACGATACTTCAGCGTGAAAGCCACCGTCTGAAAAGGCCATCTGAGATGACTCGCTTCAGGCACACTTCCAACTCCTGCAGCCCTCTGACCATATTTCACTGCTCACTTTGGTAGTGCTCTGACAACAGGAGACGTGACTAACCAGGGAAGAAGACTAGACCCGGTCAACACCGGTAACATTTTAAGAGAATAAATCAAAAGTAATTGGTGGACACAACAACAAGAGAACAAGAGAAGAGAAGCACTGTCTCATTGTCAGTGTCTCAACTGCTCTTAGTTAAGTGACATTGTTTGACTATCCCTTCCTGTGTTCACTCACTTGGGAAAAGCATCGAAGCAGTAGGTTTTCTTGGTGTCTGGGAATGCCACTCTCATCCCTGAGGTGAGAGGAGAGTGGAGGACCACAGCAGCACATTCGAACCGTGATGCCAAGTCCACTGTGGGCACGGTGCCGATGCTCTGCCCGTACAGGATGATGTTCTCTGGGCTGATGCCATACCTGAAACAGGAGGAAAATAAATCTACTTCAATTCACTCAAGTGGGAACCTGTTCTGTTCGGCTAGGAGCAACTACATATAGAGATGACTTTTTGAAGCACAGCAACTGCCTCTTTTTATTTAAACCTCTCCGAGAGTAAATCTTGTAAGCACGCTATTCCGTAATAGAGCTAGATGACACGAGGATGTTCCACAATAGAGTAGCTCACAACTATTCTGATAAGTAGAACATTGATAACAGTTCTAATAAAATACCAGCGGCAAGGACAGGTTTAGAGCTGACTTTCAGAACAGAGACAGCTTGCTAAAGTGTAACAAGGAATTTCTTCTGCTTACCTTGAACGTAATGCATGCCAAGCAGCATCAATGTCAGCATAAAGGTTCTTCTCCGACGGCTTCCCGGTGCTCACACCGTAGCCCGAGTAATCGTAAGAGAAAATATTGCAGTTTATGCGTGTGCCTAAGCCGATGTAGAAGCTACTCATCTGCCCGAGATCCACCGCGTTACCATGAGAAAACAAGACAGTAAACCTATAAAAGAGAATAGGAAAGGTTGTTAGCAGTTGTTGGGCCGCCACAAAACATGTAGCCTCACCTAGCATTGGGAGCACAGCGAATGTACATGCAACCAATCCGGTTTCCTCTGTTAGACCGTGTCAGGAATACATCCGTCACATCCAGCTCTCTCTGTGAATACTGGAACTCGGCTCTCTCTGTGAGATGCAGTTTCCACCTTGCTTCACTTCCGCCGCCGGAGCTACCGGTACTGTTGTTGCCACTGCTTCCTGCCGTACCCACACCGCTGCCACCACTGCCCGTGCCTCCTCTGTCACCTCCACTCCCGGCACTGAGCCGAGAGCGCAGTCCCGGAGCTCCCAGAGAAGGTAAGGACGTCCCAGAGGTAGAGCCAGAAGAAACAGATCCAGAAGTCGGATCTTGGTCAGGAAGTAGAGCATAGGTGGGCTCTGGTGGCAGGAAAGCTAGTTTGGCTGCAATGCGGCTCGGGCACGGAGGGCAGCAGAACAGGCAGCATAGCTCTCGTATAGACAGACCGTTCATTTTCTGCTGGGTAAGAAGAGATGAGCGGGAGTGATTCAATATTTTAATGGAAGCATAAAAACGCAATGAGTCATAAGAAGACTAGCAGTGACAGTGCGATTTCCTTACCTGGATTATGTAGTCCCTCGGTCTTCAACTGAATTGGCACACACCGTGCCAACGTCTTCTCTTTTGGTCTTCCCTTCCTTAATATTTATTGGCATTTAGTTGCATCCTGCCAGCTCTTATAGAAGAGGAGAAGAGTCGGGGGACTGAAATGAAAATTATCGATATTATTCCACAGTCACAGCAATATATTCATACATGACTAGTGGGTAAGAAGATCCCACCAAGTTTGCAGACACAGATGCAACAATTATTATTATTATCGTTTTGCTGAACAGCCTGTGGACCAATAAAACTAACCGTCATGTGACAAGGTAGGAAAAGAACATGAGCCTTCCTCACTCCAAAATAAAGCAAGACCAGAAAATAGAAAACATGTAGCACAACAGTGATTCTCTAGTGCTCAAGAAAATGAGAACCACAGACTTGCAGGAAACTCCATCTGCATTCAGCTTCCATATAAAAAATTAATGAAAAAAAAGAAAGGCCTTAAATACAAGCAACTAAAACTTCCAAATTTAAAATAAAGAAAGATGAAAGAAACACTTTGCAATCAAATAAACACATGTAATTATGTTATTTATTAAGATGAATTTACAAGCATTAATTTATGATGATATAATGTATTTAAGACCTGGAATATACTCAAGTATTCATAAAGAATATATTTTAATACTGGGCATGTCAAATTAGTACTTAGCAATCCTAGAACATAAAAATACATTTTTGCACATAGAAATCTTGATTTAAATATGTATGAAAGTAACATGTTAGACAAAATGTGTAATTTTTAAACATTACACATCGCCCTAATACTAATATTTGATGGCAATAGATGACGGCTCGTTTAATAGTAGGACAACAGTAAAGGAAGGAAAATATAGGGTTCAAATGGATCATTCTGCCGAAGTGGCCGTCAGAAATGAATATGATGGGAAGTATTTGTTCAGTGTACATAGCAACAAAACAGAACAAAGACACCCAGCTTGACACCGAATCGTATTAGAATCCGGGGAGCGAACCCCTTACCCCCAAACTAGCGGTCAACCTTATATATTCACCATTTCGTACACTACGTTTGATAATACGTGGCTCGGTACAGCAAATACTGACCAATACATCATCTCGTGATGGTATTTCAAAGAAGCCACAGCATCCCCACCCCGTCTACATCACAGAAAACGGGATATGCTAATGAAGCTTCGTGGTAACGACGATAACATCTAAAGATACTGACAAGTCAGGCACAAATTCAGCTTAACTGTCGATGGCACACGTCATGGGTGAACTGCCGTCATCATCAAGAATCGCAAAACACAAAGATGATGCGTATGTACAAGCAAAATACAAACACTTGTCGTTAGCGTAGCAACCAGCTAGCAGTTACTCGCTAGCCCCTAAGCTACCTACTTACCAATTCACGGTAGGTGGTCGGGTAAACTCGCGTGCCGCTATTTAAACATGAATGCGACACAAAACATTTAAGTCTCTCTTCGTGTCTTGGCATGGATGATTTTAACGCGACCGCAATGAAAGTTAATCGTGCTAGCAACCTGAAATAATGGCTGCTAGCTTTTCTCACTGCTACTGTGCGTTTAAATCCGGAAGTGACGTCTAAAGCCACTCCATTTCAAATCTTTATTGCAATGAAATGTTGAACAAGCAAAATAAGTCGAATTTAATTCATTTAATAATCGTTTCAAATTAGTTTTTAAGTAAGATCATTTTTTAATATGGTTTTTTTCTTCAATATATGTGACATTAGTGTTATTTTAGTAATATTTAGGTTGGAATATTTGCTTACCTGTGCATAAGTTACCATGGTTAAGGTCCATTACATTACCAGATGGTGCAACTGGAAATTCACTTTTTTTTTCTATAAGCACAAGCACAAGACTGTCGATTACACGCACTTTCACCATAGTTGCACCGGTATTTCCAGTCAAAAAGAATAGAAAATATATATATATATTTTAAAAAGCAACTCAAAAGGACCCCCTCTCTTAACCACCCCAATAACACTCACATCTTATCTCTTCAACATCTCTCCAAAGTTTATGATGTTGATAGCGGACCGCAGTGATGAGGGGGCCACACAAGGAATTCTCCCAGTATTTGTCATTCCTCATGAAGTCTTTGCAAAACTTAGAATTACAGTGCTGTTAAATATTCTGACAGGTTAACGCTTTGTGTAATATTTGCATTCTGCCATTAACAGGAATTTATGTTCTTAATAGTGCAGGTTTTTTTTATGATTCATTACAATTTCAATGGATTGGTTGACCTTAAAATACAGTTAGAAGCCATCTTAATTATATATATATATATATATATATATATATATATATATATATATATATATATATATATATATATATATATATATATATATATACACCATTATTATATTATTATTATATTACATATTATTAGTATTATTTTTTTCTTCAAATAAGTCCAACATTTTTGTCAGAATTGTGCACCTCTCTTATTGGCATTGCATTTTTTGGAGTCTCTTTATAATAAAATGCATGTTATCTTTATGTTTTAATCCCAAACCAGTAGCAAAAACTCAAAGACCTGGCCTGTCATGGTGCATAATGTGGCCCTAGAGATCTACCTAATGACCCACGTGTCCCTGACTCTGGGAAAATGTCTTCATTTAATGTATTATTGGACGAGCAACTTGTTTTTTGAGTAATTACAAATGAGGGGAGAGAGTGAAAGGGCGAGAGGGAGTGAGAGGAAGAGAGAGAGAGGGGTGGAGAGAGAGAGACTATTCATCACTGAGCCACTGCAGGATGGTTCGGAGCTCTGAATTATGGGCCCCTGCCGTCTCAGTGGCTGCTCTTCCGAAGACATTCGCCTCGACACAGTAAATTTGCCAAGGAGGAGCAGATTGTGCTGACGGCTGGTTCGCTGTCCACTGACCGCTCCACTCCTCTCTCAAGACTTGACTCAGTCTGCGGCTTTTCACCCAACAGCGCAGCCTGGATTACAGAAACAAACACACCTTCATGCGAACGTTTCCTCTCTGCGGGAAAACAGCACGTTTCCTAGTTGACTGGGCGTTGAGGGTTTTTTTCCCCTTCATTTTTTTTTTTTTTTTTTTTTTTTGGTGATGCGTCGACAGCGCGCAGGATTCTCGGAGGACAGAGACAGGTGAGGTGCGGCTGCTGCTGGTTTCTGGACGCATCCGAATCCTGGACGCTTCTCCTAACGACAGTCCGGCAGAGAGGCGACTGGATCTGACTCCCCACCTGTCCATCTGCTGAGGTGAGTGAGCCAGGACGTGGAGCGGAGTCGTGTCAGGTACCGCGCAGTTTCATCACCGCCTTGCTGCATCTCTGCTGCTCCGGTGGAAACAGAACTGTTTGGCACCGTCTGGACCTTTGTGTCTGCCGCAAGTTGGCCGTATTTCTCCAGTCCTCAAATGCCTTGGTGTGGTGCAACAACGGTGCTGCTGTCAGGCAGCAGAGAAGTAGTTATAACGCTGCATTGATTCCACCGCGAAGTGACACAGGATTGTTCCCTGGTGTGATCTCGACTCCTTTCTTAAGATGCGATGTTAAAGGTCAGCACTATAATGAAATGACAGGGATGAACAGATGTATTTTGTCATATATATAGAGGGTGGGCAGGGCCCGCCCTCCCACCAGGCAAGCGAAGTTCAACCTAAACCGCACTGCTACATTAAATCCGTCTTAACTTTACCTGCTACAATTTACTTTACAATTTAAAATTTGGGGATTTGGACTCAACTAGTGGCAAAAATGTGTATCAAAAAGAAACATTAATGATCCGTTCAGGTTCATTAATAGCACACAACCAAGCTACATTCAACAAAAGCGCCTTTAAAGCAAATATTATTAAGAAAAATTGGAATGAGAATAAATTCATTAAAAGAAAAACATGTAAAAATGATTAAGATAAATGGTGCTTATACAGCCCATTAATAATAATTTGAGTGCATTAATTATTTTGGCAACAAGATGCATTATTTTTGTTGGTCAATTTGATGGTGGTGGTGTCTTTAAAGGAAGGTCAAACTGAATGCAGCAAGCAGCAACTCATTTGTTGTCTTCCTCTTCTCCTTTCACCTGCTTTCCTCAACTTAGTCCTGTGAATGTGCTCAAACTAGGGATGGGACTTTCAGAGATGAATTAACTGCACAATAAAAAATAATGAATGGGTACAAAAAAAAAAGGTGATTCGTCAGGTATAAAGTTTGTATTTCGGAACATTATACAGTGTGATAATGATGATCCATGAGCTGGAGACTACATGAGATGATGGATGGACGATGCTTCACAATAGTCCTGTCCTCTCTGGAGCCCTTCCACCATCATGTTTAAGCATTGCATCTGATCATTCTGGTGTCATATATTAAAATCTAATAAATCATGCTCAACCATCTGATTCTGACCTCCCTAATCTTGCTTTCCAACTCACCAATAAAAAGTCTCAAAACGCACTGCAACAGTCAAAGCTCACATGACAGCTAGTATCAGAGGAGTTTAGCGTCAATTTTCTTTAAGTTGCTTATGACTAAATGCATGTTTACTCTGTATTTCCAGCGCTTAAAACTCAATTTTCTTGTTTTGCTCCCCTTTGATTGATTTTGACATCAGTGTTTTAAGACTATCGAGATTTAACTGAGTATTGATGGATCTTCAATTGTAGTGTGTTTAATGACACTTCAGATGGTTAAATAGAAACGGCTTGCCACAGTGATCGATCGATTGAGAGGACCAGTGGTGGTCACAGCTTCTAAAGCTACATTGCTGCTCGCTCTTGAATTAATATGAACACAACCTGCGTTTTGACGCTGTCATAAATCACTTCTCCATCCGCACACACACGCCCGACGATGTGTTGACTGTTGTGGATGTTAAGACAAGTCAGTCTTCCTGTTTGCTATCTGTTGCATCACTGAGACACAAGTTTGCCCTCACATCATCTTTGCTCACTGCTAACACATGCAGCTGTTTACCATTCAGTGAGTGTATGAAAGACAAAATAGAGCGATATAGACAGACTGGGGATGGATCGCTGTTTGGCAGGAAGCAATCTGGCATCAGCAGCAGATGAATGAGTCAGAAAGAGAAATGATCGAGAGTGTACAGAGTGAAGAAGAAGTAAGGGAGAAGGGCTGCAGACAGCAGTGGGCGAGGGTGTGAATGGTCCCCCTGTTACCCAAACAGACAGCCACACAACAGGCGTGCGAGCAGGTGCCCACGCCAACTCACACGCAGCAGCCGCGGGACACAACAGGTGCAGACAGCGTTTGCTAGCCCCTCTAAAAATCCCCCAAATGAAGGTCTTCTCACAGCAAAGCACTTGCTAATAAGTGCATGGACGGGGAAACAGAAGCGACAGTTCAATCTGCTTTCACAAAAAGTGAGCAGTAATGGCCGCGCGGGCTTGAGTAATTTAATTGTAAAATTAATTATGCTGCAACAAAGTTAGAGGCGCTGAAGGTAAAAGCAATTTCGAGAAGCTCCAGGGACATTTAACCAGCTCTATTGATCACACAGGACTGTGTTCTATCATCCGTTCAAGTCCCAAACCGAACCGGTTGGATCGTGGCAGAGCAGACCATGGAATGTGCTGCAGGAGGCACATCTTCTCATCCCAGCCCGAAAATGTTTGCTTCAACGGGGTGTTTTAACATGGAGTTATATTTATTATTATTGTTTATTTTTGTAGTTTTTATTATGCCATTTAATATTTATTGACTACACCATATTGTCATTTTCTTTTCATAGTACATCCACTATGTTTTATTGTCATTAAAATACTTAGTAATTTATTTTCATTTTCCATTTTATTTTCCATTTTTTTGTACTACCGTTGTAAAGTAATTCATTTAAGTTAGTCCAGGCTGTTGTTTATTCTTATTTATGACAAAATTCCCCTCTTTTTTTGGCAACATTAGATCATGATTCCGGAACTTATTTTCTGCTCTCAACTGTGGGAGTTTTACCTTTATGTGTTTACATGTGGTTACACTTGTGTTTACAACACAGCAGGGGGGAGAAGTCTCTAGTGTCACTGTTGCTAGGGAGCAGGTAATAACCAACAGCATTAAAACAATGGCAATCTACTGTGGAGTGTCCATGTGGACAGATGCAGGATGCCGCAGGGAGGGATGTTACCTAACAGTCTTTCTGTCCCTGTCGCCAAGTGAAGTCATCAAGTGCTCGGTGGCAAAGTGGCGTCTTTACCTTCCCTGCGCTGTGACGGACTCAACTTCTCACACCAGCTTTAACGCTCTCTGGCTGTTGAACTGTCACTGAATCTGCACTTTGCTTTTCCCTCTGCCTGACAGCTACTTGAACCTGAAAGTCCAAGGCAGTATTTCAAAACAGGTGAAGCGTTTTTAATGACAAGTCGAAGCCCAAACTTGTCCTTGTGTAACGGAGCAGCACATTTATGAGTACACAATTTGAGCTTATAAGATGAGAAGCTCGGCCATTCTTGAGGTGCAGTTACTTCTTCATTTCTCCCACATGTTGACTCAAGTGGCTGATTCTCTCGACTACAAGAATATTATGAGAAAAATATAAAGAAAAATTGACACCATCATCTTTCCATGACAGGAATTCTGCTTTACCATGGCAAGCCAGGACAAAACTGTTGTGACAGAGCTCAGCCACGTATTTTCTGATACTCTCATCATTTCTTTTCCACTTGTCTGCGCAGCCTTTGTTCAGAGAGAGGACAGCCTTGAACAACTCCTGTGTCACTCATCTGATGCGCGCTGTCTCGATGAAAACTCTGTGGTTATTACATTAGTCACCATTTGTTTTTGTCACGAGGCACTGAGGTTTTCTTAAACCCAAATGTTTTGACACAAACATTGATGTAAAGCGGCTGCTTGGATGTTTAAGGTCCGCATATTTATTCATTTTTATATCAATTACTTACCATATCTCTCTCATTACTTTAATGTTGTTGCGTTAAAATTCTACTTGCCTGCTCAATAACACATGTAGATTGGATATTTTGACCACAAACATTTGTCTGCGACACTGAATTTCTCGTCTCATCTTTGAGTTTCTTATTCTTGGTGGATGTAAAAGTGATTCTTCTGGTAATTTCCTGCATCATCCTCGATCTTTATGGGCAATTACTACTGCAGATATTTATGCCTCAGTCTTTCTTAGTCACTAGGAGACAGAGCAGCTCACTGGTTTCCTCCAATGGGGGATTCACAAGCTGATCAGAAGGTCACCTCTGGATAAGTTGAGGTGACATTGACCTGAATGTTTTAATGGGAAACATTCTACAAGGACTCTCAATCTCAATTTTAACTATGCATTTTCTTGAAAAACAAAAGAAAAAAAAACTATATACTTACTACTATAACTATACATTTTATACCTCTCCAGTTACGCATTTATTCGCATCAAATCATTTAAATCAAAACAAACTGTGAGACAGAGGAAGAGATGAGAATAGTCTACACACATGTGCATCATTATTTTGATACACTATAATAAAACTCATTGTACTTGGCAGGTCATTGAGGTGTCAATTTCAAAGTTGCTGACTGATACAAAAGCTGTTTAGGGTTTTTACATCCAATTTTTGGAAGGAGAAATGTAATTTAATTAAGTAAGAAGAAGTGATTTATCAAGGGTTTTAATGCCTATTTCTGTTTCTGTTTTTGTGAGTTGACATAGTAAATGAAGTCAAGTCATTCTCTTGGATGCAGGGTCACTCCTTAAGCGAGAGTGGAACCTAGGACCCTGCAGAAACTGCAGCACGAACCACTGCTGCACCATGCTGCCTGGACTCCAACATATAAATAAATACAACAGATTTAACAAGGATATTTACAGCGAGTTTCTTCATGTGGAATCAGAAGAAATGTTTCACAGCACCAGGGATTGGAATAAAACTACTGAGTATAACTGGTACTTAATACTTATAACCGGTAGATGTGAAGTCGGTATCATAGTGAGCACATTTAAAGGTCCAGGATTTAGTCGATTGACTTCAGAGCGATAAGATCAGTAGGACTCAACAATGTAGGCATCTGCTGGGAAACCTCTTCCACCTTTGAGTTACACCGCAGAATTAAGAGGTCGCAGGTCAGCTATCACACTGCCTCACGTTCTTTATCATCAAACCCTGCTACGGACGGTATTTAAAATGATTCGACAGGGTGGAGGAGAGTCAGCAGAGTCCAGCTGTGTCTCTCAATATGAGGCTGTGTGAGATAATGAAAGCATTGTGGTGGAATTACCGAGAAGTGTTTGGCATAAATGATGTGGTGTTTGTGGACGCCTCATTTGCTTGTGTTGTACTGTATAAACAGGCAGTTGTTGCAGTTGTTGCCCTTCCTGTTGCCATAACTCTTCACATTTATGATTCCATGTCTTCCCAGATTCCTCCCAGAGGGTTCGGATTTCTTTTATGCTTCCCTGGGCGGAGGCTTGTATTCCACTTTTAGCGTTTTATTAGCAACCTGGCGACGCTAGATAACTGCACAGCAATGCTCCGGTATGAGACTTGGGAGCGTGATATGATTAGGATTTCCCACTGATGCTGTGAGCTGTGATGTCAAGCGAAGAAGAGGAGTCAGTGAAGTAGAAGACAAGGAGATTTGAAGTTTCGTTTGATCTAAAGTCATCAGTGAGTTCACGAGTGATCAGTGGTGCTGCCTAACATGAAGGCGGTTTTGTTTGATTCCTGCTTGGGCTTTCCCTTTACAACCAAGGTGTTCTTCTTCATGCTCATTGTTACTGAACTGTACTGTGGGTAAACCCGCTGTTCTCTTTAAGACGTGATCTCACTGCTTGAATTTTTTATTTTATTTTATTTATTTAATTTTATTTTTTGATGTTAGAGGCAGCGGACGAGATTTGGGGGGTCTGCTTTGGCGTCAAAATTACTGAAAGTAGTGTGCAGTACCGGAGTCCAGCAGAGAGGCAGCACCTACGTAAAGTAGCCTGCATACATCCTGGCAGGGAGGAGAAGCAATCCAGTCTGCCAGTAAAATGATGGAGGGAACGGGAAGAGAGAAACTATTACATTCGGATTTTCTTTCAACGTGAAAGTGTTAGCTACCTGGAAATGAAGCGATGATACCCAGAAAGTGATTGATAATTTTTGGTGCATGGATACATGGTTAGACTACAACAGACTTGAAAAAAAATCCTAAAAGTAACACGTCAAACACAAGATAGCACGGACATACACAACAGTGCCACAACATGGAAGTGAAAGGGATGAAGTTTGGGCAGGTTTAACGGTTTTGTTGACAACTATTATCAAGTATGGCAAAACATGTTTTTTAAATGTCTAGATTTTCTGGACGTGCAGGGACAAAAACACCCAAAATCAATCCCACCACGTGGTGCATTCCCTTGTGTACCTCTGAGTTTCCCTGTATACTTATGAGACCTCATGCTGCGCATATTCAAAGTAAACACATGTAAAACAAAC
The DNA here is from genome assembly GCF_027744825.2 of Synchiropus splendidus. Taxonomy (NCBI): domain Eukaryota; kingdom Metazoa; phylum Chordata; class Actinopteri; order Syngnathiformes; family Callionymidae; genus Synchiropus; species Synchiropus splendidus. Next base: position 7,533,587 of record NC_071346.1, on the reverse strand, counting down.
AGAAAACCAGCTAGGACAGAGGGAGTGACGCCATAAGTCCAAATATTACTTTTCCTTTCGAAGGATAAATGAAGCAGAAGCGGGTTCCCTCCACTCAGAATGTTGTTGCGAATTCAACTTAAGACAACTATATTCCTGGATTACGATTCCAAAACTACATTCCAGGTAAGCGAATTAAATCACAATGAAATGTAAAACCAACTTGCAGCACATGATCCCGATTTCTGCAATATCTGTGAGTCTTTTGTGGCCCAAAATCTTTATTTGAATTGTCAAATCCAACTGAGTGAAACAGGAATGCAGTGTACATCTTTAAAATGAGTTCCCACTCAGTCGCACAAACATAACATGAAACTTCCCGGCACAGAATTTGAAATAACTAGTTCAGTACTCATCCTGACAGTATTGCATTTCTCATCTTTGTCTTATCGTGGAAGTGTTTCTTGTGTTTGCTGACAAATTCCTCACATCAGCCCAAGACAGCTTTAGTTATGGCAGCTTAGCCAGGGGGATTTGGGAGAGTTTTTTTTCCACCGGCAGATAAAGGCACATCCGACTCTCCTAGATACTTCAGTGGCTTGATGGGGCTTTGTTGTGGCTTTCCTTCTCCCACATCCAGTCGCTTGAACACAACTTCCTCCTTCCTTTAATTGTAGTTTTCATGTGCCTGCACGGTCACGGCGGAGAGTTGCCGAAACACAATTACAGGCGGAGAGAAGGTGTGAATTCAAGTGAAAAGGTGTGGTATTTTCGTGTGTCTGTCTTTGACTGCAGTCTATAGAACTTCCATGGTAAACTCTAATCCTCTTAGCTTTCCAAAGAGACATGTTGCGAGCGCACATATTCCCATGACAAATCAAACCATCCTGCTTTTGCTTATGCAGCATATAATTCATGGCTACTTACAGCCACGGCGTTGCTGCAATCCAAATTTAAAAAGTTCAATGCATTTAGCACCCGGGATTGTTTGTCTCGACAACGGAAAGCAATAAATACAGAGGGTGATGTGAACCTTCACAACACAATGTTCACTCTTTACCAGTCTGAGGTGAGACACAATAAAAACAAAATGAACGCCATATTTTCACAAAACCCTCACTGCCATGGTGTTATTAAGCCGCATCTCCATGGCTGTTGTGTATGGCTGGCGTGTGTGTTGTGCTCGCAGCGCGTGTCTCGTATGTGCGCTGCATACTCATGTGTTCTCCTCTCGCTCGGGCTGTGCCGTGAATGTATATGCGCTTACTGCAGTCAAGCTCTGGTTAGTAACATTTGCCCTTGCTGCAGCGTCACACAGCGCTGTACATGGATGCCAGTGAATATTTTGATTTCTTGTGCCCAACATAGAAGCGGTGGACATAAAAGCTAATGTAGATGTTACTGTGTTGCTATTGTCACTGACTGTGCTCATATCTTATTGGTCATCACAAACATTTAGCGAGTGACGTTTGAACTGCAAAACCATGCTGCTGCTGCTGCTAAAAAAAATAAAAAATAAAATAAAATAAAAAGAGAGGAAGGAAATAAATACTGAAGCTTTATGCAGTTGCGGTCAGCATTTATTTGATTATGTAAAATAAAGTTGTGTTTTATTTCTAACTGTTTTGTTTCTACCAATATTTCTTGGTTAAAAAAATCATATAAAAATAACTTGTAAATAAATCCAAATACTTGATCCTCACAAATGTACTCTGCCACAGCTCTGTTCATTTTCAAAGCTTCAGGAGGCTATTTTTCTTATTTTTTAAACAGCAGTGGAATAGTTGGCCATAACCTCTTTGAGTTGAAGGTCGACTTCTCTCTGCTTTAGTCTTTCATAGAAGAAAAGGCATTTGAGTGAAGCTTGCGCGCTAAAGGCTGCTAGCCAATGCTAATAACAAAACAAGATGCTATGCTAGCTGCTCAATTCATTCATTCACTTTATTTCACTTTAGTATCAATACCATGGTATTTTTGGGATTTCAGTTTTTCATATTGAATAGTTTAAACAATGATCTGTCAGTGAATCCTTTAAAGATATTGTTTGTTTTTGTCACTGTGGCGACTCCATTGGTCAACTTTACAGCAGATAAAATAGGTGACAGTGTAAGTGAAGCAAATATGACATGAAGCTCTTCTTTCATTAGCTTTTCTTTATGATTGCGACACACTAGCTGTCACGTAGTGAACCCGATAATTGCAGAAACTCCGATAATTACAGATGTGCCTGAAAGAGAGGACTATCAGGACGGTTCAGCAGCAGTGACAGAATATATATTAGTCAATTTACTGAAATAGATGTGATAAGAAATCAACACACCTGGGTGACTGAGCAACTCTTGTGGAGCTTTAGTCACCTTCCTTCCTTCCAAATCTGAAAGGAAAGACGCCGTCGCTCTGCCGTGTCGTAGCTGTATTGTGGCTCACTATTCCGCCAGCAAACATGCATGAACACCATCCTGACTAACAGCTATACAGCGTTTGGCAGCGAGGCGTTTGGAGGAGTCAGAGCAGAGATGGCTGCTCTCCAGCTCTGTCCATCCTATTTTAATTACCTATGGCACTCTCCCTTTCAAATACCTCTTTACCTCCCGCTCTTATGTTGTCCCTCTTTTCCTTCAACTCCACTTAACTTCCTCCTTTTAATCTCTTTTAGCGCCGTCATTACTCATTCACTATCACCGCTCCGGCTCTCTCTTCTTATCGTAGACGTACATAAAGTAAGGCGGCGTCAGATGCCAGCGTCGAGGTAACCTTGCATTAGCATATAAATGACCCTGAAGACGGAATTGTGTTTTAGGATATTTCACAGCAAAAGGCAGATTCCCTCATTTCTGACTTGACGTGCCGTGCGGAGACAGACTGGCACTTGAGGGAATATCGCCTTCACGTCTCGATGAGATAAAGACTTGACGCAGCACTGAGGAGAAGTGATGGCATATGGAGGGCCTGGCGCAGCTGCACTGTATAGAACAGCGTGTCAACTTTTAATAAAGTCTCCATACATGGGTTTGGGGTTGACTGTCATTACTCATGCGAGTGTTTTGACCAGAGTTGGCACTTCTTAGTGGCACTTGTGGGTCTCCTGATGATGATGCTCAGCTTTATATCTGAGAGTGGATAGGTTTTGGGCCGAGTATTGGCAGGAATACCATGATATATTGCAAAACTCAGTATAATATTCGCTAACTACAGCCTTTAATTTAAGGGAAAAGAAACATCGACTTGTTCCATGTTAGCTCTTAGCTACCACGCTACATTGGTGCGGCAGCTTCGGTAGGTTTACTGTGCTCCTGGGTGCTTGACTGTATGTGGCCGCTTGACTCTGTTACCATTTGAATGCCACAGGTGACAGTCTTATATCCTCAGATTGAACCACCATATTGGCGAGTTGATGTTCCAACCTGGCTTTCAACACTTGCACAATCTCGTGGGCCAGGGAGACGTGAAATTACTCGCTGGAAATAAGTGGTGGGAACTTCAATGGACAAAAACACATACAACCATGTACTTAATATCTTAAATAATCGACACAATATCACAATATTTGAGGGTGTTTTTTTTTGGTTAAGGGCTGTGTATCTACACTATACAAGTCACGAGGTCCATATTTTTTCTAGAATTTCTTCCGTTCCATTCACTACACATTGAGCAGACAGTGAACATCGAATTTACTGTTCAACATGAGTGCATTTTTTTTCGAATTTAATGCATCTTTATTTTTTAATTTAAAGTTCCAACTTCCAAGTATGTATGCATATCTCATTTATTTATTTATTCAAGGTAAATGATGCCGCAAAACGTCACTGAAGATTGTGAACAGCCTGTCTCAGCAACAGCTGACACCACATTATTGTGAATTTCATGTATTAAAAAACTAAACAAAAAATAAAATTTAACAAAACTATCTCAGATTCTGTCGTCACTGAAAAAGTAAACAGGTTTTCGGGGTGTTGCCAATCATTAATATTCTATTCCAAGTCAGGAAAAACTGAGGAATCAGGCTTCACCAATCCCTGAGTGAGGATTTATTTTATACTTTTATATTCTTCAAGAGGAAGCTTGTCTTATATATTGTTACTTTACATTAAAAAATATTCCTGAAATACAACTAGAATAATTCTGTCAAGACCATTTCTTGCCTAAGCTTGGAAGTGACTCCTAAAAAAAGATGCAAGTGAGCTGATAACAAGTCAGACTTCATAGTCGCACTGTCACAATGAATATATCCATTTTCAGTTGGATTAAAATTCACATGGGCCAGTGCTTTGTACTAATAGACAGCGAAGACTGGACACGCTGTGACTTGAAAGTCCCAACTTAACCGGGTCATCTGTGTTCTAGTGCCCATGGAATCAGTCGCGCTCCACAGCTCTTAATGCAGCTTACAAAATTGGGACAATGTTTCGAACAATGTTAGTTGATTTAAATATCCATTGTGCTTATGATGTGGAGCAACAGAAAAGAAAACACTTTGCAGCCTCAATATTTTACCGTCCACTTGATGTCCATTTTCCAGTTTATAGGGGCAATATTTTACCTTCACTGTTTAAAACTGCAAAGTGAGTTCAACAACAGCGCACACTTTTTGTGCTAAGTGCTGTTGAGCTGCAGGTTGTACATTTGCGCCGCCCCTCCCTCCCCTGAAATAGATGCTTCAGATAAATTACCCGTCCTCCAAAAAGAAACAGGTTACTATTGTCTCATGTTTTTTTAGAAAAAGAAACCAAAATGTTTTTCTGTTAGTGCGCTACGTTGACATTGTTCTCTGAAATTACCTTGTAACCGAGAAAAGCTCAACAGAAACAAGCTACAGTGCTTTATTTTAGCGACATTTTCCCCTGACGTTTATTAAAGCACTCACTAGTTGAAGTACTGGGGTGTGAAGGTGACCCATTTCTCTCGGTTTAGCCACAGCCATTTGCTTAATTCGGAGCCTTAACCTGTCGAACTTTAGCAAATAGCTGTTTTACCAGAGGCGGCTGGTCTGCGGAGGATCGGCCCTCCCCACTTCCACGAAGAGGAGAGGCCAGTCGAGAGTAGGTAACCCGTTTTAAATGTAAATTTGTCTTTTAACACGTGAAGAAATGACAGAGAATGAGAGCTAAATATTCTCTCATTCCATCATAAATGACGGGATAAAACTGATCCATCTGGATTGGGGCATGCACTTTTTGCATTAATGTCACAAAAAAAAAGCAGTAGGACCTTTAAAAATGTACTATTCAGAAAGATATTATGAGTGTGAGTAATAGATTAAATAAAATAAAAAAATAGATAAATAAAATAAAATAAACAAAATAGATACATTTATCGAAGTTATCGGTGTGTCAGCCGATAAATAGAAGTGTTTACCTTACTTTTCTCTGTCCTGCATTGAATACTCCGATACAGTAAAAGAGCAAGGAGACATGCTGTTGGTCTTGCCATTATGACAACAGGTGTATAATCTGTTCCACAATATCAACACCAACGTGTCCAGGGGACAATACAGCTCCTGGCTGCTGCTTTTGATTTCTTCCTTCAGCTGAGGAGCAGGCCGTAATCTTTGAAAACCGTTTAGCAACTTTATTAGGCGCTCATAATTTTGTTACTTATCACCAAGTGTTGTGGAAGTTGAGCAGCATGATAATATTTCTCTTGTTTTCATAAGTCTCGTCTTCAAGCGGGGCCCCCTGATGCTCCACCAGCTGCTACCCACTGTTTGTGAAATGGAACGGGGAGTTACATTCGCCAGTTTAGCACAATAAAAACAGAGGTTTCGGTTTCGGTTAAGACGGTAAAAACACATGCCACAGGTTGGGTATCTTGAACCAAACTGAGCAACAAAAGCATGAATAATATTCAGTGAATATGACTTGGAATACACGTTGATATTGATAGTATTTGATCGCAGAAATTGCTTCATCATGGGCAGCTGTTTGCTTCTAATGAGCTGTCTTACCAATGTGTGAATAAAATGAAGACAAATAGCCTGCAAATGGCCCATCCCCCGCCACGCTCTTCATTCTGCCCCATCCTCTGGTGAGCGTCTCGTATTGGGATTTAAGTCTATGCACCGCTGGACGCCAAGGTGCAGGCGTGTATGCTAATACGTCTCTGAGGCTGAACCCGCCCTCTCTTGCCTTTTTCATCCATTGCAGAAGAACATCTCTGCTTTGCTTTGCTTTCGGTTGCTACGGTAACAAAGGCACAGACTGGAGTGGCTGATTTACAGTGAGCAAAAAAAAAAAAAAAAGCAGACTTGGAGAGAGATTTTGTTTTGGATTGAAGCACGACATAATCAAAGAGCGAGTATAAGGCGTATGCTGAATATATAGAAGTAGCGGCAGGTCGGTTTGGAGCGTCTTGAGCTGGTTCTTGCCGTGAGTTAGTGACTGCCGGGGCCTTTTATATTTATTCGCCTTCTAGCCAGTGAAGGCTTCTCGCCGCTGATGGAGGATTGTGCTCTTCTTCTTCAGTCTCTGCAGCGTTTCCTTCGGTAATGAAGACGCCTTGTGCAAATATGAGCACGGCGAACGGCTACCTAGTCATTTTGCGATAGGATTCCAAGGTAAATATTAAATCTCCCCCACAGATATCCTTTTAGGCGGCTTGTTTACATTCTGTATCCATCTAAAGGCCTGTGGCTCCTTGCTAGATCTGTTATAGGGGGTAAACAAAAACACCGTGGAGAGTTTATGGAGACTGATCCCAGCGTGGCTGAACTGATAAGAGGTGAAAGGATGTGATAATGTGTGTTGTTAGCAGGTGGTTGGTTAATGGTGTGGATGGATGAAGAAGGATAATGTGTTGCTGTCATTATACAAGTCCCACGGTGTCACATGTTTAATGCTACACTCGAAATGACACAAATAGCATAGCACACTTTCCTCTGCCCCTAATTTTCTGATACTCATTCTGTCAGTAGCTGTCTGTTTGTGGAGCTTGACAAGCAGGAGGCCATTTTTTTTTTTTTTTTTGCCTTGGTTTCCCGCCCCATCTCCCGTCTTTCATCCCTCATATCCCTTTCATGTTTCCTTGCAGCAAAGAATACAAACCTCTTTCTACTTCAAACCACAAGCCGAAGATTGATAAGAGGTGTGGTGGTGGCCAGCAGCTCTTTCTTCAGCACGTTGGCCTTGGCCCAGATCTAATGTTTTATCTGATGGATCAATAGCCAAAATCAATGCGCCCTCTAATGAGAGGCCTTCATCAATGTGCGGCTGCAGGTTTTTGTAGTGTTGCATGAAGATTCTGCATTAAAAGTGGCGTGGGTTGCTTTGCAAGTGTTGTGTTGTTATAGATCGGAAGGCCAACTCACAGCTTAACTAGTTAACACGGGAGCTTAATGTCGCTAGCCTACTGTATTCTAAGATGTCAGGACAAAATGTGCTTTTTGTTCTTCATTTTCTTCTCATTTAAAACCTGCACTTAGTTCCATTCAGTCATTTTTACTTGGATGTGCTTCGCAAAATAGCTAAAAAAGTCATGAACATAATTCAATGAAATCTATATTCATGAAATGTTAATAACAAGGCACACAACAGATAATTGCATTTTGGTATCTTGAGCCTGAATACACATTAAAAATGTCTCATAATGTAGATCAAATCAATATAGTTTTTCTTATTCTCATGATTGTAATTTTTTCCTCAAAAAACACTTGTAAATATATCTCACAGTTTATTTCATAGGAATGTTTGGAACTTGGCGCACCAAGAAATTATCCATGAAAATTATTTATATTTTTATTTTTATTTGATGACTCAAGCCTGTGAATAATTTTAGGTGATTTAATTAAATTATTATTAATACGACTTTTTTTTTCTTTAATAAATGTTAAGATTATGTGACCAAACTATCACCTGATTCATAGTTTGATAGCTTGCATCTGAACTGTTGATTTAAAATAAAATAAAATAAAATAATTACTGTTTGAGTCCTTAATACTAAATAATAATAAATCTGAAAACTATCAGTTGAAAATGTCCTTAATTCGCAACTCTGATTTCAGTGTTTCTGCCTTCCTACTCAAGACAATAGCTTGTTGTTTCCTTTCCTTCCGAAGGACTTTCTAAGAAAAAAGGTGCCAGCTTAAGTGAAAGAAATGGAATAAATGGGAAAAATGACCACAATGGCACTGTTCCAATTGAGTCTGTGGTTTGTCGCAAACTCACTGAAAACAAAGTAAACTCAGCCAAATGTAATACGCAGGGCCTGGTACGAGTGTTTACAAGTGAGGAAAAACACATAACCAGATTTCAATTTTGGTCAGTGATAGGAAAATTCAAAGAGTGTGTGAATCAGAAGGCGCACTATTTTGTAATGCAGAACATACTGGCCACTAGGTGGGGTGCCTGGTGCCTATGAGAACAATGTCACTGACCTCTGGTTGGACATGGAGAGTTAGTCCCAACTTTTCCCCCCGATAACTCATTCAACAGAAATGCCATCTCAGCCTTTCATATTTGTTGCCGTCACTTCCACACGGAGCAGAATTCATTACACTTGCAGACAATGAATCGAAGCTTAAGCAGTCTTTTCAAATAAATGGGCTGTTAATGTTGCAATAACAATAAATTAGCAATATCTGGAGGGATGATAATGGGAAGGAACAAAGCTGGTCCATCACGGCAGGATCCCCAATCTCGGCCAAACACGCTCCATTAAGTCCCACTTTAAATGAAATCAAACCTCCTTTCAGCTTATTCAACGTCCCTGAATTGTCAATGACTCGCACCTTCATGAATTAGCGCTGACCCCGACACCACCGCCAATCATTTCCTGTCTGCGGGAGAAGCCCAATTTAGTGTGAGATGAAACAGACCACCCCCCCACCCCACACCACCACCTCCACCCCCTCCGGCCTCCTCCTATATGTGATGAGGAGAAAGCTCACGGGTGTCAAACCTACAATCTCAAGGCTAGAATTTTATTTGAAGTGATCCCCGGTGTGTAGTCTGGAGCCCACATGATCTTCAATCTGGCTGTCACTCAAACCGGCGCTGGTTCTGAAGGCCCGGCAACACAGGACTGCATTAATGGGAGTGATTTATGTGCATCCGTTCACCTGCCATCACCGTAGCAACAAGCGTCTGAGGAGGTTCTGAGGTGGATTTTATTTTTAATTATTATTTCTGTCAAGAGGCAGAGAGAGTACGGCAGATAGGTGGGTGAAGGGACAGAGAGAGGAAAAGTCTTTTTGAGGCTGCTCAGTTGGTGTTCATCACTCTAAAGGGCCATTATTCTTTCAAAATAAAGCTCGACTTTCTCCTGAAACACACCGACACCGCCGTCACCTGCAGCAGCAGGAAACGTGAAACCCACCCACCGACAATTTTTACAATATAAAACCCATAAAAGCTCCTTTTATGTCCAGACATAACTCACTTGTTTTATTCGATAGCCTTCTTTTATAGATGGAAAACTCTTGATGTATGATGTACACTCTTTTGACTTCCTGACAGATTTACGGCTGAAGGAGAGGACTTTGGTTTATGAAGAGCTGATGACAAACATTATGACAGGAACGTGACATGGCACATGCTTGCATGTTCAAATACAGCTGTGTCACATGACTTCTTTATTCACATCAGCTAAGGAGTTTATTTTATCACATGAATTCACCATGCTACCATTCATTAAATCCAGACTAGAGGAGGAATATTTGATGTTATATTTAGACATTGTAAAGGCTTTGTGGGAGCTCCGTGTGCATAACTGGTGATGACGGCAGCGATGGTGTGAGACAAGAGAGGTCAGCTCTGTGGCAATATTGACTTTGCTGCGGCTATTGAAGGTGCTAAAATGAACTTTTTCTTGAAAACGTGGGAGCTACAATACCATACGGAACCACTAGATCGTACTGGCTATAAACCAGATAAAATGAAGGGAAAAATAAGAAATCTGAAAATTGGAGGTGCTCAATACATTAAGTTGCGGTTAGAGTGAAAAGAATTTTATGAAAAAATGAGCCCAAAAACAATACTTGAAACTTCATTTCCAGCTTGACTTTCTTGTTCCTCTGTACTAGCTCCCAGTGAAATCAGTCAACCGGCCTTTTCACATCCCCATAGTTGACGTGAGCAGCTCAAAGCCAGCTTCTTCTTTTTGTGCTAAATTGCCTTTAGATGTCGGCCATATGTGAGAAACAGTAAAAAGGACATCTTTGAAACCAGTATTGTCTCTCTGTGTGGTATATGGCCGCACGGTTCCCTCCATCATTCACAGAGTTTGACAATAGAGTGACATTTTTCACAATAGATCTTTATTACTCCGCTGGATGGACAAAAGATTCCCTCAAGACTTGGGGTGGTGGCAAAGGTCACCCCATCTTAACAGGCACAGACTCACACCTGTTGGTCTGTTTTCATACTAATGGGGCTGTGACACAAATGCAACTCACCTAATACACTTTCCTTTCTCTCCTTCATTAACAGCTCCGCTGCTATGACGACCATGGCCCCTCCTCTCGCCATTCTTCTCCTACTGCTGCCACTGGCTGATGGCTCATTCCCAGAGGAACCCAACCCACTCAGCTACGTCCCTGTGGAGGGTGTGTGTCTGCACGTGTGTGTGTGTGTGTGTGTGTGCACAGCATTGATGAATAGCTCTGTGGTGGATGTGGAAATTGGGGGTTACAGGTCAGAGCTTCACTGTGGAGCTGCACCACATAAATAGGGCGACCGCTCTTTACGGGAAAACCGATGAAGCGTAATTTGGTAGAAAAGTTGAAAAATAAAGTGGGTGATAAAAGCTCATGATGAAAACAAGAGACGGATCGTGTCATATTTTCCCTCCTGGCAGTCAAGGGCAACGAGACGTTTTCACAATCTGTCTGGGATGACGACGGTCCCTCGTGGCCTCATCTTTAAAGAGAAACTTTCTACTCCCACTGAGTATCATATACAGTAGGAGAGGACTTGCTCTCCAGCAGTAATGATCCTGCATTTTTTTTTTGCTCAAAATTGGGCTGTCTGCTTCAGAAAACAGTCTGCAGGGAGAGAAGACGATTGAGTATTCAGAATCCACGACGCCGTTCATCTTTGTCCATTATCTTTGTTTTTCTAAACAAACACATGAGGATGAGTTACGGGCCCATTAAAGCGAAGGTTGGAGAAGCAGTCGCATTAAAGGGAAGGTTAGGGTTACGGTTGCATGACCTGACCGAGTTATAAATAGTTAGAAAACGAATTACGCACCACTTTACTGACTTTACTGACACCCCACTTTATTTTCCCATCAGTGGTGAGGCGCTACCCGGCGTTTGTGGGTCGCGCTCATCGTTCAGCTCAGAGGCAGGAGCTGCACATCCAGACGGTCCTTCAAGTCAACCGAACGCTCTACATTGGAGCCAGGTAACCAACGGCAACCGTCTCCAACTGCGTGCTGCTGATGTGCTCACATTAATATGCTTTCATTTGATGCCACAGCCGCCATCTGCTGTCATTCTGATGAAGCAATTGATTTCAAAGTCAAGTGCGTACTTGTGTTTGTTCGTGTGTCCTGCAATAAAGCAGTGAAAATGGATGCTTCAGCTGTAATTCAGTGCAGACTAAGTGTGGCCCCATTACTAGCTTTGTGTCCTTTTTTCTTTTTACTCTATTACAACACATGCTTTTTTGCTTCCAAATCTACCAATTCTTCCTCACATATTTTGGGGCGGTTCACACCAAGAGTGTAGCCCAGTCGACCTTGGCATGACCTTGACCTTGGGGTGAACCCGGGCCTGGACCTATTCAGGTTGACTTGCTCCCTTTGTAGAAATAGAAACCAGGAATAAATCGTCCTCTCAGCTATGGCTTATAAAGCACGAGTGTCTGATGCTTGTTGGAGGGAGAATAAATCCAAACTTTTCTCAGCATTCTTCTTTGTATTGCCATTTTTCACTGTGCACTTTTCTTTTAGAATCAAACTTGGAATGCAAGTTTTTGACTGAATATTATCGTTCCGTTTTTTCCACCGATTTATAGTTGCCACTCAGGTATGTTTAACTCATGGTGTCCTGAGCCGATATTGATATCCGATATCGGCCCGATATCAGGCAAAAAAAACGATCGTCTGCATCTAAACTCACCAATATAAGCGCTCCGGTAGCTCCGATTTTCTGCTCCAGCAATTCTTGACAATATCCGCAAAATATCAGTGGCAATATTGACAAGCTATAAAATCTCGGTTTAGCCGTAGCCAAGGAGAAGCCTGCTGCATGCAGAGGAGGAAGGACATTGCAGCTGAGTACAAACACTTATAATGCACAATTTCCAGTGGTGGTGAAGGACGGGAAAAGATTAATCTGACTAACCTCATCATTTGAAGCAGCGTCACAAACAAGACCGCTGAAGAAACAACAAACATCTGAGCTGCTGCGTGACTGGAATATTGTCAATGTTTGTATTGTATTAATTTTGGTTATTTTTCCGGGTCTTCAAATTTATTTTTTATTTATATTATTTACATTGAGTTTTGTTTAGATCTATATATAGATATCGGACAATTCTCAAGGTTGCAATATCGATATCATGTCAGAAGTGAAAAAGTTATTCAGGACATTGCTATTTTTCACAAGTCCTGGTAAGACTGAGCAGCCTTCTCATTGAAAGTGACAGTCACAGTTTTGAGTAAAACTTATGCATAAAAAATGTGGCACCACACTCCCAAAACTGCCTTCTAACAAAGACAAAAATGTTTTTCAAATCATTTTCTAAAGTAATAAACATTCAATAAGTTGTGCTGCAAACCAGTGTTTGTTTTTGTTGCTCCAGCTTCTGCATACGTTTAGCTACTTTATACCGTCGCTATACTCACCATTAGACAGCATGTTGTGCTTTCAAGAACCGTTTCAATATTTTGAATCGACTCGACCGATCAGGCCGAATAACTCATGAGCCGTCAGGCCAGCTATTGAGGACCACTGTTTGAGAGCTTTGAGACCCAGTAAAGAGAACCAAAGCCGTTCTCTTACTCACAAACGTTCTTGGTGTAAGCTCATTTCCATCTCTCTTCCAACCATATGCGTTTGCCTTTCACAGAGACGACTTGTACAGGGTGGAACTGGACAACATGGCTGGTGATGAGATGTTCTACAGCAAGGTGAGGGGGCTATTGTTACACTAATACACATCTGACAATAACGTTCTTTGTGTGTGGTTACACTGCACCTCGCGGACTCTGATAGTGGTTATCTCCCCTCAATAGAAGCGGACATGGGAGTCTAATAAGAACGATATCCGAGTGTGTCGTATGAAGGGCAAGCACGAGGTATTGTGTTCAATAATCCACTCCTACATGCGCCAACATCTACACAATCACACGCTTGGACAGACAGCAGCTGGTTCAAAAAAATCTTTATTCCCCCTGGGTGCTCTTGCATGCGGTATTTACACAAATTTGATCTAGTGATACAAAATCAGCACATCTCTAATTCATGCAGTGCAGTAAGCTTGAAAGACGGTTTCCTGTTTGCCGGAATTGTGCCAATCTCATTCACCGCCACTGGCAAAGATCAGAACACACCCTGCATGTATTAAACAAAACAGGAGGGATGCTCTCCAGTAGTCAAACACACAATTTTAATGGGATATTTATGTTGAAAATATTGGCTTTATTGTGTGAAAGCATCATTGCCGGTGGCAACGTGAAGAAAAAAAAAAAAAGATGAGGGGAAACATGGAAGAGCAAACCGAGCAGTGAGAGTGACACAGCCTGAGGGAGGAGGCGGTAATTGAAATGGTGTGAAAAATGAAGGCAAAAAGGTAGAAACAGGCTGTGTAGGTGGAAGAAAGCCACAGAAGATACACACCAAGAGTGACAGAGTGAGATAAGGGAGAGATGTGTCGCCTCAGAGATGAAACAAAGTTGCCAGAGAGTGGAAGGTAATTAAAGCGGTGGAAGAGGTCGACCATTCTTGAGAGTGAACTGTAAATCTAGGTCATTATCCCGCTGGCGAGGATCACCTCAGTGATATGGGGGGTTCTATCTAAATATTTATTAGTAAAGAAAGGTGTATTAGCCAAAAGTGAAGGCTTTAACAGAGTTGGCAGGTGTCTCTGTGTGCTCTGACCTACATTAGCAAGCCAAGCTTGATACCCAAAAGAGCATGAAAACAGCCGTGTATTTTTGCTTTCACACTGTGTTTGAATTATTAACATTTTAGTTACTTCAATATTAAATACAAATATCATGCAACTGCTGAGAATCATCAACCGCACCGATAACTTTGTTAAAAGGCGACAAGTTTCTTGCCTCCACCGATATTCTCTGTCTCTTCAGGGAGAGTGCCGCAATTTCATCAAGGTTCTTCTCAGCCAGCACGGCGGACTGTTTGTGTGTGGAACCAACGCCTTCAACCCACTGTGTGCCAACTACACTGTGAGTCTCCGTCTGTCCACCTATCAGCTTCGTACGGTGTGCAGTGTCTCCAACAGCTTCTTCAATCCTTTCATTCCTGTTGCAGCGAGACACTTTGGAGATGGTGGGAGAGACGGTCAGTGGGATGGCTCGCTGCCCGTACGACCCCCGGCACGCCAATGTGGCTTTATTTGCAGGTGAAAAATCCAGCCGATGAGACGTTTAAACATCTCTGCCCTTTTGTTTACCTCTGCCAATGATTTATAGACAGATCTCTTGCTGCAGCCGTTGTTTTGTTTTAATCTTCCCCGACCTTGTGCTATCTCTCCTTCTGTATCTTCTCTTTCTTAATCTCTTCTTCCCCTCTCCGTGGGTGTCTCTCAGATGGAAGTCTTTTTACCGGCACTGTGACAGATTTCCTGGCCATTGACGCGGTGATCTATCGCAGCCTTGGCGACAGCCCCGCCCTGCGGACCATCAAGCACGACTCAAAGTGGTTCAGAGGTAACAACAGATGCTCTTGGTCTTGCTTGCAGGGGTGCAACTAAGATGAACTATGACCTCTATGTGCAGAGACATAATCGCTTGTGGTTCATCCAGTCAAAGAATCAGAATCAGAATCAAATTTACTGCCATGTTCAGTGGGGATCCCACCAACTAGGAAAATGCTTTGGAATAAAATAAAATAAAATAAAATAGAAGAGGCTGATCACGAATTTAACAGTCAAGCTGTTCATGTGACGGGAGGTTCTGGTCTGGATGGACCGTAGCCTCCTGCCAGAGGGAAGAGGAACAACCAGTGCATGTCCAGTATGAGAAGGGTCGGCGCTGATCTCACCTGCACGTCTCTGGGTCCTGGAGACAGGTCATGAAGAGGTGGCAGGCTGCAACCAATCACCTTCTCAGCAGAACTCACAAAAAAAAAAAAAAGAAAAGGTAGGAACACTCATGGATGAATAGATTTACCAAATTCATCCCTAAAAAGATCCCAAGATTAGACAAAACAAACACAAAATAGAGCTTTTTATGAGAAGAAAACCCTAAATAACTGTCAATATATGCTTCACAAAATGTGAATGAGTGAACTCATAACCCAGAAGAGCACCTGAGTGTTTAGCTTCAGCTGATCCTGTTGCATTATTGCTTAAGACATCACAATAAACATCAGATGAATGACTTTCGATTTAGTTATAAAGAAGGTAATAGAACAAAAACAGAGATAATATTGCGGCTTATTCGGTGGAAACTACCTACAGTTCCTGCAGGCTACAGTTAACCATTAGCATTAGCATTAGCATTAGCGTTGTCTGTTGTGCTGTAAGAGAGAAGTTTTCGATAGCAAGCAGAAACAGCGATTCAAGGTAGCTAAGGAAGTAATTGTAATTCATATGACGGTGCATTATGAAGCACTAACAATAATGGAATGCGGCCATCACAAGGCTGCCATGCCTCATTTCATACCAAGAGCCTCAGAGGGTTGGTTTGAAAGGGTTTTAATGTCCCAATCGTGGTGGTAAGTATTGAAAATTATTTTTAAAAAATAGCTGAATCAGGAGGAAATCAAAAGGGTTTATGGGGACAAAAGAACATGATGCTAGCTGTGGATTTGCATTCTTCACAGACAGATTAATAAAACCAACCTTCTTCTAAAATGCAATCACAGCAATGATGCGACCGTATTATTACAGCTAACGTTAGCATCGGCCGCAGGCGTGATGTTGAAGCATCGTCGACCTCATACTGTCTTTCCCGTGTTTATTTTAGAGCCCTACTTTGTGAGCGCCATGGAGTGGGGGCCACACATCTATTTCTTCTTCAGAGAGATGGCCATGGAATTTCATCATCTGGAGAAGGTTGTTCTTTTAGCTCTCTCTCTTCTGGGCATTGTATCTGTGTAACTGAGCGCTGATCCTGCTGCTCTAGGTGATGGTGTCCCGTGTGGCTCGGGTGTGTAAATCAGACTTGGGTGGCTCCCAGCGCGTTCTTGAGAAACAGTGGACCACATTTCTGAAGGCGCGACTCAACTGCTCGGTCCCCGGAGACTCACATTTCTATTTCAACCTTCTCCACGCCACCAGCAACATCATACGCATGCAGGGGCGGGACGTCATCCTGGGGCTCTTCTCTACACCCCCAAATAGGTACTGCGATCTGCACGGTCCTTTATACAGTAGTACAGAGACTAGTTTGTCTTTGAGGAACCTTATATCTTCGCAGCATCCCGGGCTCCGCAGTGTGTGTGTTTGACATGCAGCAGCTCGCCCGCGTGTTCGAGGGAAGGTTCAAAGAGCAGAAGTCCCCGGAGTCTATTTGGACTCCAGTTCCAGACGAAGCCGTTCCAAAACCACGGTACTGTTACATACACAACACTGACACGCTCACCAGCTACTGCAATGCTGCTGTCCTAGTGTCTGCCCCAGATATCTAACTCTGTTGCTCAAAGTTCCAGCTGTCAATCACAGCGCTGCTTCCCTACTATTCAGCACATATTTATTTAGCCCCCAGCAGCCGCAACGTCCTTCCCCGCAACTTTTATTATCCGCTCTGTTTTGCCGAGATCGTCGATTCAGCAACCTATTTTATGAGGGTTTCTCTCTTCCTGTCTCCAGACCGGGAGGATGTGCAGTTCAGGGATCCAGATTCAGCTCTTCAAACACGCTGCCAGATGAGGTGTTGAACTTTGTGAAGACGCACCCGCTCATGGATGAGACGGTGCCGCTGCTCGGACAGCGGCCTTGGGTGGTCAAGACGATGGGCCGGCAAGTTGCATATCTGTCCTTCTATTCACAACACGCTTTGATTTGAAGTGAGAAGTGAATGAAAACGGTTATTTTTCAGATATTTACTGCTTTTATCTTTGCCGAATTACATCATATAGTCAACAATCTCAGCCAGTTATAAGCAAACCAGCCATTTATGCAGCAACATCCAAGTTCTGCTTATATTGACGTCCTAAACTGCTTGGTCAAAATAACTGCTGCTTTGAATGCATCATCAGAATGGCACCCAGCGTATGGAGTGAAGATAAAACTGCAATTAGACAGATTCTGGTGAACAGTGGAATTGTGGTCAGCATTTTTTGTGTATTTTTTTAATTTCAAAAAGTGCTGTTTTAAAGGCGGGGGATTACATGAAACCAAAATGGGGACATAAATCACTGACTCTGATAGAAGGTAAACCTCTGTTGAACTGGATTCATTTGGCTGTAATGGCTATAAATTTCCTTTTTATTTGACAATGTCACCAGCAAAATAAAGATGATTATTTAAACAGAGACATTACCAGTGATTTACTAGTCCAATAAATGCATTTACTGTCTGCTAGAACGTGTTGCTGTAAGTAGTCATTTTTGTGCATCTGTCAGGTTATAAGCAATAAATATTGGGATTTATTCGCGCCTTTATATTTTGCGACACCAGAGCTTCGTGGTCTGGTTTGTTGTTTAAGTCATGATCATGGTTATTCAGTATTTCCACTCTAACATTCCTTTGTCTCCAGCTACCAGTTGACGGCCATGGTGGTGGACACCGAGGCTGGGCCCCACAAGAACCGCACGGTTCTCTTCCTGGGCTCGACCAGAGGAACCATTCTGAAGTTCCTGATGATCCCCGGTGGAGATTCCGTCTCCCAAAGCAGTGTGTTCCTGGAAGAGGTGGAGGGATTCAACCCAGAGAAGTGAGTGCTGCTCAGCTCGACCTCAAACTGGTACATGCTGGCGTGACTTATCCGACCCACTCCTCAGATGCGGCGAGGATTCACCTCAGGCCCGTCAGCTCTTGTCCCTGTCTTTGGACCGAATCAGCCACACTCTGCTGCTGGCCTTCCCTTCCTGTCTGGTTCGTGTGCCCACATCACGCTGCCACCTACACTCCCGCTGCATGAAGTAAGTGGTGCCAGATGACACATTTTCTCTCGTGACGTTCATGTCCAATTGTGTGGTGAGATGTGCCTCCACCACCCGGCTGAACATGAATAATTTAAGAAGCCGCTAAAGATCGAAGACGTATTTAAATGAAGGCATGTTTTGGCATCGAGATCCTAGCTCTTTTTGGCAGAGCTAACCCAGCCCACTCGCTGCTGTGGAGGGAGCTCTACTCACCCCAGGAAAATAGAAACTATGTCCGGAACTCATTTATGTTAAATTAAGTCCAAATAATGAGAGCTCTGTGACCTGAGTGTGAGACTCTGAGGTGATATTTTCCAAGTTTTGGCTGTGATGAACAGAATGTGGCTCACACGTCAAGCTCTGTCTGACTCGAGGGATGTTTTCAAGCAGTAGCAGTTCCTTCCAAAGTATTAGGACCATAGATCAAATGAACTTTTGTGTGTGTGTGTGTAGGAGTTGCCTGGCCTCCCGGGATCCGTACTGTGGCTGGACCAGAGGCAGCACCTGCTCCTTCTTACGGCCTGGGACAAGGTGAGCATCGGTGGTGGACGTTACACTGCCACAATCGTAACGCACATCGACGCGCAGATGGTGAAGACTCATGCCAGATTGGGAGGAATTCACCCACACAAAAACAGCAAAGGAATATTAACATTCATTTGTGTGACTTCCCGCTTTATGATGAACAGAGAAATGATTCCATCAATATTGCTATCATGTAAAACAAACTATCAAGGACCAGTACTGTGTAAACCGATACACCTCCTGAGATTTTCTGTCGACTGTAGCTGACCCTCACCTTTGACCTACAAACCAAGCAGTCATGCAAAAGGCCTGATCAATAACGGCGTCGATGGTGTATCCCCTTTCACCCGGTGACACGCCGCCATGCACAGCAGCTATAGAGTCGATGAGAATGATCAGATTTCCTTGTCTGTGTAAAAGATATTTATAAACTGCCACTGTGTTGCTCTCAGGAGTATCATGTTTGAAAGCTCTTGCAAATATTGAACATTAAGCACAGAGTGCTACTCAAAGCTCACAGTGTCATATTGAAGATAATGTGTTATTGTTAATGCCTCTTTGTCCCACTGCAGGCTCCCATTCCAGCAGGACGTAGAATATGGGAACAACACTTCACATCTTGGAGACTGTGATGGTACGTTTAACTGACGTGGCGCTCCAGGCTTTAAACCGCTTACTACGAAGGACGCCTTGTGGCCCGATCGGGTATTACATGTGGGTGCAGGCGGTTACGACGTCAAGTATTAACAAAGTGAAATGCATTTTTTCAATTCTTTTTTAGATCAGTTCAAGGCTATTTTGATCAAATGCAGGGGCTGTACATTTGAGATAATCATTTTGAAATTAGATTCTATTTTAAAAGGACTGAACTGAATAAATCCACAATCCACAACAGAAGTAGTCTTTCTACTAAACTAGTTCCTGGTCGGTTACTCACCAAACACTGTGTGTATATTACATCTCAGTGAGTGTTGAATGAACATTAGGTTTCTGCTTACAGACTAGTGGGGAAGCCATCACTCGGCATGTAAATAAACATTTGAAGCATCCCCCTTCATCCTCATGATAACATCACTAAATAACTTGACACTGATCCAAAAACAGTTTCAGCTCTCAGTTCACATTGTTTTAGGGACTTCAGAGAACAAAACAACACAATTTAGGGGCTGTTTTTCTGCATTTAGCATCATCCTAAATGCATGACATCATAAAAAAAATGTCACCCATCTTCATCCTAACATATGCTAACAAATAAGTCATATAGTGAGGCGATAGAAAGCTTATTTTGAAAGCAGGATGCACTTGTTTGTAGATGTAGCAACCATTGCTTGCTGTCTTTACAAGTCATTGTTTACACTTTGTAGACTGAGGAAACAAAATTAGTTTTAGCACGCTGTGTAAACTATTCTTAAATCGTCCCACAAGTATTTTCCTTTTGTTTTGATGCCAATGCTAACAGTTTAGCATTCAACGTGTACATGTCTGGCCAAGTCACATGTAAGTCTTTCTGACTCGTATCTTTGAGTTTACAAAGAAAAACGGCCCACAATGAAATGCAGACGGTTTGTGGTCTCATGTTTCAAATGTAAACTGAGTGCAGAAAACAAGGGCCGTCTGTGTTTTGGGGAATGGGAATGATTAGAACTTGGTGGAAACACTGAGGTAATGGTTTGCTGCAAACACAGACACTCTCTGACCAGCTGCAGAGCGGAAAGTGTAAGAAGAGCAGCGCAGAAAGGGGGCGTCAGCTGCTGCGGTCTGTGCTGCGATGATGACAAGTGCAGGCCTTTTCTGGATCATGGAGCCTGTGGAGCCTCCAGGCCTGACTGGAGAGAAGCTTGATTCAGCTCATTTGATCATCCACTAGGAAGATTGTGTGGACGCAAGAACAGTGTGGGGCGTTTGTGTGTCGACACCAGGCAGCAGTGTGTTAGCTGCTAAAGAGATTCTATGTCTTTGTCTGCAGGAATCCTGCAGCAGAGTTTGCTCATAGAGCCGGAGAGTCTGGTCTCTCTGAATCTCCTGGTGGCATCGGCCGTCTCTGCCTTCACCATCGGAGCGGCTCTTTCCGGTCTCGCCGTCTGCTGGATCATGGCCAACAAACCCAACAACCGTCGCCATGGCAGCACTCAGCAGTCCTCCATCCAGCGGCGAGACCGAGGCCTGCTGAGCAACGGCAGCGGGATCGGAGGCTCTGTGCTCAGCGTGACCCGCCAGGGTGGCGGTGAGCGCTCGTGCACTCAGAGCGGGGAGACCCTCTTTGTTATGCCCAATGGCTGGGTGAAGTCTGGAGAGCTTGACCCTGGTTTCCTGCCAACACCAGAGCACACGCCTCAGCAGAAGCGCAGAGGCCTTCGGCTGTCTGACTCCAACTCCGGAGGGTGGGACACCAGCCAGACCTACTTAGGCGGAGGCTCTGTGGGTCTGGGTTCACCGTGCCGCATGCCCCCTTCGGTTTATCTGACCACCAGACTGTTCCAGCAGGGCGGAGGTGGAAGGCACGGCGGCGAGGGGCGGGGCAGCGACACGCCACGCCAGCACTATGTCTGCCTGAGCAAGCAAGAAAAGGGGATGAAGGGAACCCCCAAAGCCCCCCTGAGGAAGTCGGCAGGCGAGTACGTCTACCCCATGACCCCGCAGGACTCACCGGAGCGGAGGCGGGTTGTGTCAGCTCCCAGCGCTCCAGCGGAGTACAGCGAGCCGCTGCCTCTGCGATGGCCGGCCCAGGAAGGCTACCTCCTCAGCAGCCACGGAATGGTCCCCGTCCCACTTCCGCCTCCATCGATGCCGCCACCTAGTGGCCCGGCTTACATGTCGCAGCAACACACCCCGGCGCTCAGCAGAGCCCTAATAAGGGGGGCTCTGGAGAGAGGGGAGCTGGGAGAGCTGGTGGATCTGAGCCAGCTCATGAGCAAGAAGAACTGCAGCGACAGGACTCAGACCGGCCAGTGACTGAAGACCTTTCACTCCCCGGACTCTTTTACTCGTTCAATGCTCTCCCCCCTTGCATCGACATTTCGACTTCATTCAATCCTCCTGACTCTCCCAGGTGACTCCCACCCTCCCGGTCTGTGACTGGCTGCTGCCCCTGTCACTCATATCCTGGCTCTCACTAATTGGTCCATTTGAGTGAAGGTTGTTGCTGTGTCTGCATTGCAGGGATGTTTTCTGCTTCCACGGATGGAGGGAAAGGGAGATGAGAAGAGAGGGTGAAAGAGAAAGACCCCTCATAAGTGGATGATCTGATGCTGTGGGAACATGAGACACCTCAAAGACACTATAAACAACTGAAAGAAAGGGAAAATGGGAGGGTGTCTCATGTTGTTTTCCCTGCAGAATACCATTCCTCTCCGATTCTCCTGCCTTACGTCCGCTGCAAACTCACACATGTCCCCACACAGACGTCTGTAAAGTATATAGGACTCATGACCGGAGTGCCAACCGCCTCCAACTTGTCTCGCAGGAATACAGGACCATCACTCACGCGGAGTGGGGGACTTAAATGTCAGCACTATTCCTGCCAGCTATACGCTCTCTCTAATGACGTTGCGGGCATCTGGGTAGTCCATCTCTCCGTTCATTTGCATTCACGGCTCCTCCACTTCCAGTCCATGAACTCTTTAATGACCAATAATTCCCCGAGGAAGGACGGCACACGACCGACGGAAGAATAGCCAAGCAGCAAGGCCAGGAAGGAGGGATGAAAAAGAATGTGTAACGCCAACGTCCTTCACCGTCACCTGAGGGCTTCTGCACACACGCACATATTAAGGCGTCGCTGTAAAGTCGAGTTTTATTGGCCCCCTTTACATCACAGTGGGTCAAGGTCCCACAGATGTGATACAGAAGCAAGTGACAGCTTCAGCGGCCATGATTAAAACACACGACCCATCCCAGAGCCCAACTGGGGTAATGGAGATTTTCACAGCTGGCAAATTGGGCCGTATATATCCAGACGCATTAAAGTGTCCAGTGCTATAGAGCTGTTACCACAGATGAGCCATGAAGACACACGCAGAGGGGCAACAAGAAAAACTTTTTTTTTCCAGACGCAGGTTGTGTTGACCTTCAGCAGCAATACATGTTTTATCTGTATATAGTCGATTCACGTCATCGCAGCGGCGACGAATGTACGTTTCGTATCGTCCATGTGCCGCTATCTCTCAATGATCTACTGATGCCTGAACACTGAAGCAAAAAAAAATAAGAGCGAAACTTGTCAAAGTGCCATAAGCTGATCCAGCCCGCAGTCTGATGTACTGCTGCTGTGAAGAACTCTCATGACTTGCAGTATATTTGTATGCCTTCGGCCTCACACACTGAATGTTTTACCCCTGATTTGCGATGGAAAACTCCTTTTCTTCATCTCGGCAGTGGGTTTATAAACCACTTTGGTACGAGACATGCGAGGAATAACACACTTTTTCATCCTCTCATACTCATTTCCCGATCAGTTGAATATTTTTTAGGCGGTTCAAAGACAGTTCAACTGGATGGAACACTGTGTCTTTAAGTGTATCATGTCCGAAGATTGTCTCCAGCTGCCACACTGACGTTATCGCCATCTTATGTGACTGAATGTACCCCTTTGTTTTCATGACTCGGGAAAAGCACAAGGACTTTTCTTCAGCTGTATCATTTGTACAAAGTGTAAATAGTCATGCTACGTTGTGTCGGTTTGCTTTCCGAGGCGGGATCATTCCAATGGCAGGACTCTATTTGAAGTGCGCGGGTTTCTATTCTGTTCGTTTCTATCGTGACAATGCTGTGAATAAGACGTATGTACAGTAATATTGTGATCGCAGGCTGAATGCTGAGGTCGGCGGTTTCCTGTCATTAGAGTAGAGTCGCAGGCAGCGTTTGACTGACGCCTGCTGAGTCTTTGCCGCCGCTGAGACACCGCTGTCATTATAGTCATCAATCTTGGGAGAACTGCTATTAAATGGCATTATATAATTGACTGCTAATGTTGTTTTGCCAGCTACTGAATGCACTCTTTTGAAATAAATGTGTATAATAACGGGTCTGCGTAGACATTAACACACACAGACACGTTTGCAGCTTGAAGGGGCCGACTGTGAGAGCGTAATTATAGTTTATTCCTCCTTCTTATGAAATGCATTTGTCACTGGAGTGGCAGCTCAACGACTGTGAAACCGAGACTTGTAGATTCTCTCATCCGCCACAAGGGGGGACCAGACACTGATGCCTACGAGGAGCGCAGACAAACCCTTGGGAGCGTTTCTGAGCGCCAGACAGTGATGTGTTTATGGAGCAGCCCAGTGTAAATATGGAGGAAAGACGGTGGTGGAGTTATATAAGCTATATCAGCACAGAGAAAGATATTTAAGTCCAGTCATTTCCATTGGTCAAACACGGTATCTGACTTTAAACTCATGACTTCTGACACGTTTCTGAACCAGTGTGGACCTGTATCGGTTCAACTGTCACAATACCTGCGAAAGGCATTGTAGGGAAAACCACAGAAATGTGCCCAGTATTTGTAGGTGACTTACTGATGATTTGACTACACCTCTTTACCAGAACTGACGTCAGGCCTGCAGCCTACGTCACAGAATAATACACTGTAGCACTGTCAGTCAGAGAAAGCATTTCTAAAATTAACTCGGAATATGAAGGCTTTTAAATCTAAATCTTCACAGCCTTCAGCTACAAAAAAAAAGACATTTTTGGTAAGACGTGTTTCAGTTTTGTAACATCTGAAACAAGTTCCATGAGAAATTTTCATGAATAATTCTGGTGCTTTTGGTGATAAGGTTGAGCCATAGGGCATTTTCACCTCTCAGAAGTGGCCCTCTTCTCTTTCAGGGAATAATTTGGGAGGCTTACACTGTTAATGGAGACAAAACCTTCATACAACAGACGCACAGAATATGATGGTCAAAGAATGTCTGAGATGGAGACACCTTCATTCTAATGTAACTTTAAATAGAGGGTTAAAATAAGGAAAAAAATAAATCTAAAATTCGAAATAACAGGCAACGTTGTGCTAAACTATTGAATAATCACGTCATGATATTAATACAATGTTATATTATAATGTAAACAGAAAATGTAAATACTATTTCAATACAGTATTTGAAGACAACGGTTATACTGTTAAACGTAAAAGGTGACATGAAGAGGATAGGTGTGTACACAAGCTGGTTAGGCACCTAACTTGTTGTGACCACACCAGATGTGAAATGCAGAGAAGAAGATGCCAACACCAAAATTCTCATGAGCTAAACATCCACTGCCTCTGTAGGAGATCACTGGAGGATGATGTGCAGCCCTAAAATAAGTAACAAGGAAGTAGTAGTAAACATCTGGGATAAGACGTGTGAACAAAAGGAAACTCCTTTAAACTCCTTAAATATTTTCACATTATTCAACAGGTATGAAGAGCAAGAAACAGAGCATCAATGTAACCTTAGACTTAGGGGGGAACCAGGACTATACACAATGCCTATAGACGGTTGTTACTTCACCTCTCACGTACAGGCAACTTTATCTATTATTTATTCATTTCGCCTTTTACACGTGGAACCACTGGAAACTCGTACCACGTCGAACATCTGCGGCTCATTCTCAAACATTTTTCACGGCTGTCAAGTTGTTACACATGCGAGCAAGAAAATGGTTTCTTCAGTGTTTCATGGTACAACACAACATTTTTTACCTTTGTGTTTATATTGAAGGAAAAAGAAAACTGATGACTGAAAGGTATCATTGGTCTTCTCCTCATATCGCATCAATTTAATCTCAAACAAAACAATTGCAAAAACAATCGCCTCCATAGCAACGCATTTGTCGGCAAATTCCATTTCCCATCTTTCGCAAGCATGAAGCAACACAAAAAGTACAGTGACATTTTAAGGAAACTGCGAAAAGCGGTGATGAAAATAATCAGGTTTGTGATAGGAACCTTCTTGCATTATTATAGTATTTTATATAAAAATATGTGGCAAATTATTGTTTCCAGTTATCTACTTAATAAAACATTATTTAACTATTATATGGCTTAAAAATAAAATAAGTATAAAATAAATGCTGAATAATAAAATGCTAAAATAAATTCAATAATCCAAAAACAATAATGTATGTTAACATTAGGAAACTTTAATGGTCCAAGAAAATGCACAGACATCCCATAATAATTATTTTTGATGACACACACATCAATGATCAAAATGGTGGTGAAGGTGAGGTAAGCACTTCCTTTTTCTTCCTGTATTATTATCCCTCCTTTCTACGAGAAATATCCAAGGTGAAGCGCCGCATTGTCAGAGCCAGACAGAAACGGAAGATATAAATAACACCAGAACAACAACCTTGGGGAAAAAAAATGGGTCACTTTTTGTTCTCTAAGGTGAATGTACCGCCGAAAGATCACAGGCGAAAGGGCACAGGTTTTTAGGAGGGGAATTATATGACAATGATTGTGTGAACAACCTGGATTGCTTTTCTTATCTAAGGACAGTAAACTGCTTATTTCAATGATCGACCTCATGAAGGGTTGTGAAAGAGCATCACAGCTTTGTTAGCATATACACACATGCTTATTAACTCAGTAGAGGGTGAACGTGAAAGTCATCTTTTCATGTACTATTTCCATGTCCATTGTGATGTGTGTGACTCATTTGTTTGTGGCGGAGGGAGTGTGTTTATCAGCGATTAAGCCTTGGAGTCTGTCACAAATCCTGAGCGTTGCTACAGGCTGGATGAGTCAGCCACTTCTCTGACAAATCAGGAGCGATGGACGTTGCTATGGGATTAATATACAAAATATTATGACTGAACTGACGGCGACTGAAAAGTATATTGAGCAAATACAGGCCAGGGGGGCAATTCAATTTCACAAATGGGCACGTCGTCCTCAGCCACGTTCTCCAGACTTCTATTGTCTGATATAAGTTTTATTTGATCTTATTATGCATAAATAGATACTGAAAAAAGACGCTTTAAATTTCTATTTTAATGAAAACTAATAAAGAAGAAGTCCACAAACTGAGGTGGAAATGAAATTCAGTTAATATGGAAGTGATACTGTGAATACACAAATCCAGGAATAATAAAAACAATGAATCTAGACAGATAGAACTATAAAAGAAAATAGTATAGGAGTACTTCATATGATCAGAAGGCACATTACTCTAAACAAAAGATCACATTTTAAAAGACTTGATATAAGTACTAATAACTAAGTTTTAATTTTGTTTTTGCTTAAATATTTTCAGGTATGAAGATCCAGAAACAGTATGTCATTTTAATGTAACTTTAAATAGAGGGGAAATAAGGAAACAATAATCCTAAAATTTAAAATAAGAGGCCAAATAACGCTAAAATATTGAATAAACACATCATGATATTCATATAATATTGTTTTAAAACAAAAGACTATTGGAATACAACAGGTACTTGGACAGAAAGTCACTTTTCTACATGGTCGGTCACATAGTTCCACACTGACCTGAACACTTTGCCCTGCTGCTCACTCCCATTTATCAACCTCTTTTTTTTAATCTTAAAATTAACTGAACACTCAGCTCGACATTGAACCTTCGTTTCACTGATGCCACAGCTTTGACATTCGAAGCGCAATAAATAGGATTGACTCACACATTTAATAACGTGGTGAAGTCTTTTAAGTTTTTCTTCAAGAAAAACCTTTGGCAAAAAGGTTTGTTGTTTCTATTGCAGGTGAGATCTATATCTGTTTAACGTCTGGCTATAGTTTTAGAGGAGTTTATTCCTGCAAAATGTGAAGGAATGATGAAACGTACATTCATTTATTCATAAATTATTAACCATTTCATAACAACTTTTGTCTTTTTATGTGTATATTTGCACGGAGGGTCAGAATTGCAAGGTGAGTATTTTCCATTAATAAGTAGCTGGCTGAAACTAAACATTCATCTACGTGTGAGCATTTAAATTTTTTGTCATTCTTCTCTCCCCATGGCCATAAGTTACCTCGACTCAATGACACTATTGCTCTACGTTTGGTATCAATCCGTTCAGCTCTCACTATAGCTGTCACAAGGGTGTCGAGTGCATTTTGTCGACTCTGCCGTACGACCATGAACCATGACATCATCAAGAGGCAGCCGCGCGTATTTTCCCGAGCTAGACTTGTTCACATGGTGAATCTTTTTGGAGATATAAATGTTCCATCTGTAGTAAGAAACAGTCATTGTAAATGAAAATGTAAAATATTCAGGCACAAAACCGCAGAGCGTTACATCAAATATGGACTAGCGGAAAGGAAAAGTCTGGTGGAAAAGAAAAAGATAGATTTCTGATATCTGAAAAGAGAAGAGGGAAATCTGCGAAACAGATCAGAAAGTGTTGGGCCGGCTGAATGGAACAGTTGATAGTGCATGACGGAGCAGAACTATTTTCCTGAATTATTTTCTCTATACAGCTGTAAGGAACACAGGCTTTGCCTTTAAAGGCAGAAAAAGCAGCTACGTAGTTTCTTTTTTTTCTTTACGAGGGCTGCTTGAAACTCGGGGGGAAGCTGGGAGTTAGGTAACTGAAGTTCAAAGGGGTTCAGGAATGAAAAACTAATTTGGACTTGCTGAACATAGAGCCTCTGGTCGAGCAGGATTACACACTGAGGGTTGTCCCATGAAACACATATGCAAATGCCAGATGTTGTCGGGGAACCTGTTCGACTTCAAAACAGCACTTTCAAATGAGAGTAGTTGAGATGTTGCTCATGTTTCGTTGCCCGACTTAATATCCAGCCATCAGGAAATTGGAGCTTGAATGTTTCTCATGCAGTTATTGCCTGTCTGTACCGGTTTCCAGAGGACGAAAAATCTTATATTCCAGAGGGCACTAGCTCTAAATGCCCTCTCTTGTTATCATTAATTTGTTTTAAATCCGTTTAAGCTTATTTGGTTTGCCCAGAGATACTTCCCAGATCCACCCAAATATCTGGTATCATTGTGGATATTTATGTCTGCTAGCCACCGTTGTTTAAACACTTTTCCCGACTGGCTCCCTCTCTGTTGGTGAGCCCCCTGCCTCTCATTCCTGCGAGTCTGGTACAGTTTGAAAGTGCCCTTTACCACGTCAGGAGTGAGGCGGGGAGGCTGGATGAGGGGTTGGATGAGGGGGGTTTCCATTGCTGTATCTAGGTCAGTGAAGACACACCCTCTCCTCTGTCCCTGTGCCCCTGATCACCCCCTCCACACACTTCCCCCTTTCTCCTGTCTCTCCTTTTTCCTCTTTCCCCTGCTGTGACGCAATGCAGACTTTCTGCCTTGTCGACTTATTTCACAGTTAAAATAAAAAATAAAAAAAAATCAACCCCACCGAAGAGCTTGCTACCATCTGGATTCTTACGAGGTGACAGAACATCTATAAACCAACAAGAGGCCATTAAACAAGGCTTTATTTAGCTAATAACCTTGCGTAATATGTGTCACACATTCAGTCTGTGGTGTTGTGAGGCAGGTAAAAGTCTGGGCTGCAGCTATTTGCATTGCAAACATGCACCAACGGGAAGAAAAGGGCTTGTTCCTCTCTGCACAGACTATTAATTGATCTCCCTTGCCATGAATCTCTGCAGCCTTTTTCAACTATTCAGCCGGGGAATCATCAAATATGCATTGTATGGCGCAAACTCACAGTATTACATAAGTCCAGTCTGTCGATTCACAGTCTCGGCACTAGATGTCCCTGTGCTCGGCAGCTGTGTGAGTCATCTGGGCGGTTACACATGAACAGAATAATCAAATCTCACCCATGCATGATTTTCCAGGACTGTTTATTCTACGTGAAGTATAAAGGTTGTGTCTTGTGTGTTATGAATAGCTGGAACGCAGGATGGAAACTAAGCGTTTTCTTCTAAACTCCCACAGCAACGCAGTTAAAGATAAACCCAAAAGAAGATCTGCCTGGATGATTGATGGAGCTGAACAAATACAATGTTAAACCAGAATTACTCCTTCCTGCCTGATGGGATAAGGTCGGGTATTTCAGAGATTAAACAAACAAGTGAGCTTTGTTTCCAGAAGAAAATGAAAGGCAACTCTGCGGTTTTACGGGAGGATAAAAGAGAAAGTGGTTGATGGAGGCGGGGTGATAAGGAGCGTACGGGTGTCCACTGGGGTCCGTCGGAACGGAGGAGAGAAGCAACAAAAGATGTAGGTCATCAGGCCAAACACGGAAGAAGCAGCGCTACAAGAATAGAATTAACCCTTTTACCGCCTTCTCACTGTCTCTTTATTCGACTGCTTTACACTGAAGGATGGCTGGAAGCAAATGAATTGTGTATGTACGTGCATTCACATTCACATTCAGGGTGTAACTGGGTCAGGTTCACATGGCGAGCACGTCGATTCCATCCACAGATAAACACAGCGCAGTTGCTAAGACAACCCCTCTTTCTACTGTTGACACATATTTGCAAGGCACATATTTGTATTTGCATTAAATGGAGAGGAGATTGTACACATCCAGAAGAGCAGCCTCTCCTGTAGGGTTGACGTTACAGTCGATCACATGAGCGCTGTATTGCGTTCGCCCTTTGTTCTATTAGCCCAGATATGAGTATGATTCCCAGTGTGTCATCCATAGGACTATTCAAACACTCGTGGGTGTGGACGGCCAACATGCTTTTCAAGAAGCAAAGGAGAAGAGAGGAAGACTGAATGGAAAAAAGTTTGAGACAAGTCTGGACATACTCCACAGTTGCTTCCCTATATTGCGCTGAAAATGCATACCACTGAATGTCAATCTAAACAGTCTATCTTTATACATACGATGAAGGCTTCAACTGTTGCAGTGCATTATGGGACTGAAGAGCAGTAAGAGTGGTGTTTTTTAAAGGTTAGCTTTGGTTAAATGAAGTTAGCGGGGGCGGAACCTAAAAGACGGCACCTGCGGATAATGGCGTACACATTGGTTCTGTTTGATTTGAGCAGGTCTCAGACGATGCGCCGCTAACATTGAGGCGATAAATTCCACAGCGCACCTCCGCAGGTCTGGTGTAGCCCATGTGTGTGTGGGCCAGGTCTTCTTTAGTGACCCATAAGATATCATTTGTAAAATTGAATTTGGATTTTAAGGCTTCAATATACAAGGATGACGCCACAGATGATATCATACAATAATGGAAGTGACAGATAGAGTGCACTGCGTTTATTAGCTCTCAAACAATCGCCAGGTTAAATATTAATAGACACGATTAGTCTTCATTGTTAAGGGCAGGACTTCAAAGCAACTGAAGTCCATATTCAAAAGTCAAAACTAAGATGGAATGTATAAAATAATACTTCTGAAAAGATATTTATCACTGCTTTATGTAACCATACTGAGTTATTTGTCTTGTTCATGGTGTAGTTTTACGCCAGCAATAATGTTATTAAGGGGGAACAATAGTTTCAAATAGAACAAAATGAAAATCACATTCTGAGATATTCTGTAAGCATTCGATCAATGCAAGAATGTGAATAAAAGAATATAAACAAGTGAGGAAGAAGGTCAATTGTTTAAAGCGATGGAAAATTGGAAGATCGTGACAGGGGCGAGCTGTTTGGACTTTATCTGACACACTGACCTAGTGACGCAGCAAAGGCCATGGCTCCAGATTATAAAGACATATCTGCAGGGCGGGGGAGAGCGGGAGATTAACGCTGCCTCCTGAGAGAAAGAAAACAGGGAGATTAACTGAATGAGAGACGAGGGAGAACAGGATTACAGCACAGCGGAGGAGAGGACTCTGACATAATCTCATCGAGATGAATGGCACAAGCCATCACACGCCAGGATAGTCTGTGTCTATTTCCAGACGACTGTAAAAGACGCGGCTTGCAAAACGACCCATATCCACCAATGTGAATACAATTCAAAATGGCGTGCGAGGAGGAGTGGATGCAGCTAAAGTGGAGATCTGCCACGGGGCCTCACTGAAACCATGTGCAGCCAATCAGTTACAGTTAGTCCTCCATCCCGACAAAGAGGCTTTGATGTGAGCGAGGCCTTTAAATTCAACCCTGAGGAGTCACAAGGCTTTACTGGCTCTGGTGTGTTTCAGGAGAAATCTGCCCTCACAACAAGACCCTCCACAGAGAGATAGAACTGGAACATTGGAGCATTATTACGCTTGCTTTTCCAAGTATATACTGTGAAAACCATCGCATATTCATCAAATTAAATCAGTATTAAATAGGCTGATAGGATGAGATCAACATTGCAAAACAATATGATGCACTGACCACTAATATTTAAGCCATATCTTGACATACTCAGGCTTCTCCTTGGTAAGAGAGCATTTTACTGTTGTTGCAATGTTAGTCTTCTGAATAAAGTTGATGTGTTTTTCATCCTGTTAAAGTCTAGCACTGAACAAAATGCATGACCTATATATAAGTGCTTAACCTTCAAAATACCACACCAAGAAATCAAATTTTCAATACCCTGAAAAAGAATGTTTGCTTGCAGAAGGTAAAAGACGGATTGAGAAACACCGTAAGGCTGCTGTGAGAGATAATATTCTTGGTGGATATGAGCTGTTGCTGTGGAAACGCTCCTTTCCTTGAGGAAACACAAGGACTAGCACATCCCTTTGTTAGTGTTCTGCAGTTCTGCTTGTTGTCAGACAGTCAACGATATAAATATTTGCTGGATTTATCCTGCGCTTCTTCCAGCTCTCCCCCTTCTCTCCCTCATCCTGTTATGCTGCTGCTGGCACACTCCCAAACTCCTCTGGCATCTCCAGCTCTTCTCCTTCTTAGCCTCTTAATTCGTCTTTTTAACGCGACAAACGGACAACAAAATGTCTGCCGCATCCATTCACACGCACACATGCCTTTCCCCTCTCTCGTTCCCCTTCGACTGCCATCTCGCTGCGCTTACGTAAGAGCTGAGGTCAAAGTGTCACTGCCGTTGTCAAGGGAGACACAGAACAGAGGGGCTTCAGAGGAGATGTGCACCGAGAGGAAAAGCAGGAAAACAACACCGACAATTGCTTAAAAGTAGTTGCACATGTGCGCATCAATAAAAACATGCTGTTGGAGTGAATGTGATCAAAAAGGACAAGGAGGGTGAAGTGTGTGTGCAGCAGTGGGAGTGTTTCTGTGTGTGTAAGACAGAAACAGAAAAAGGATCCGTGGCTGGAGGTGCACTGCTCGCAGCTGCTCTACTAACCTAGTTTGAGTAATCTCTGCCTTCATTCTGTTTCATAACAGCGCTGCCAGAGTATTGCATCATAAGGCACCCGCTACAGCGCCACCCCTCCCCTTCACCACTTCTCATCAGCACCCACAGTCACACACTGTCCCGCACAACAATTACAATCCTTTTTTATTCACGGATCCTGGGGAATGATCTGTGAACATGCTGGACCGGAGGAAGAAAAAGCAGCACATTTGGTACACTTGAAGGGAGAACTTTGCAAGGTTGCTGCGATGTTAAAAAAAAAAAAAAAAGTAAATGGCGACCATATGAGGAAATAGGAACATAAATGCAGCCAAAAAAACCTCACTGAGGTCAATGGGTGTATGACACTACTACCCTCAGAAAGAAAAGAGCATGTGTGTAACCACTGGGACGGTCGCCAGGACCATTTTTGAGTCTTGATTTCCTCACTCACAGCAACAACAGGACAGCCTGAGCCTCTTTGACGTCTTACTCACCAATCACCCCCTGTCTCTATGGCAACACAATCACATAATCCATTATCATTTTCTATTGTCCAATAGTCCAAGCTTGTTCAGCGATACATTAAAACAGTAAGATTATGTCATGAAAGCGGCCTCAACAGTGTTAGTGAATCATTTTTTACAGGAAAAATAAAGTCTTCAAGGGTTGTTATCAGATTACCGTGTGTTATCTAATTTAGCTTGGAGTTCCTAATGTCATTGAGTGTTTCAGATGTGAAGTGTATTTGTGCTTTTTGTGGCTACATCTAAACTGCTTTCACATGGGAAACCACTGAAGAACATCGCTTAAAAGCAGAGCGCTCCCAAGCCACATCAGACCTGCTCTTGTTTTGCATCAATTCTGTCGCAACTATGCAAAACAGGGAGGAAATAAAATCCTTCCTGCTTGTGTTATTAACTACAATCAGTGATGGAACGCACTAGTTGGTGAGTGAATCAGGTTGAATTCTTTGCAAGAGCAAGGAAACTTCTCATTGTGGGTAAAGCCACGAATCTATTAAAACACCAGCCTTGTTTAATGAATTCCAGAAAACTCGGTTTGACCTTTCTTTGAAGCAACTTCATGACATTTACACATCTATCTGAAATTCCTGCAGTAATTTGCATATTATTTCTGATTAATACAGTAATACACAACCAGTCAGCCACAATTATAATATATGTTTCTACTTCTAACTTTTGCTGAATACAAAGAGAGCTTTGATTCAAGTTGTAGTTTACTATTTTTGCCAGGAAATGCTGTTTAAACTGATGACATGACACTGTTCTTCAGGAACATGCCGGGTGACTTTGAAGAAACTCAACTTCAAATGTTGACTTTACATCTTTGGGAGTGTTTGTGACAGCAGTGTCGGATCAGTGTTGGCTCCTAAATGTCACCTGCGGTTTTAACCACCACCAATCACCCAAAACATCTTTGTTATTTGATAATGAGTAGAAAGATGGTTGGTATCTCCGGATGAAGACAGGCTTGGAGACAGACTAGAACTAGGTTTTGGTGGTTGGAATATCACATTAAATTCACTGTAATGTGCAGGGATTACATCTCCAGTTTGAATCAAAATAACCTTAAGACTGGGGAAAATGGTCACCAGCACCATGAGATGGGTTCTGTCTATTACCACAATTCGTATGTTGCATTTTATATTTTACATTTCGTGTTTATATTTTGTTGCTTATGGAGCATGTTAAGTTAGAAACAAAATTTCCCTCGGGATTAAGAAAGCTTTTCTGATTCTGATGAGAATGAAAGAGGGTAGACAGTGAAATAATATGGCAAAACAAACAAAAATGAGGAAGTGTACGGTTTATATGGTTTATTAGAAGAGACTAGTAACAAGAGACTAATAACAAGCGAGTTCCAGCACAGCCACCTTAAAACTCGTGCCCGCGTGCGCGCCCCCGCGAGCGCTGCTGGAGGAGCTGTCGGCAGTGAGATCATGTGAGAGTCCACGCTTGAAGAAAGTAGGTTAGCAGGGTAGACTGAGAGGAAGGCAGGCGCACAGTCACAGCGAGCAGTGGGCTTCTCACCACCTTTGGACCACCGTGGGACACGATTCCAGCCGAACTTACTTTGAGGCAACTCCGCTCGCCGATGCGTCGACGCGGTTACGATGCGACCCAACGCGACTTTATTCACTCTTTCATTGCGCTCGGACCTGACTGAGCGTTAAAGGAGAGTTTCGGGGGTTTATTTTGTTGTCTTTTTTTTGCGCTCGTGTTTTATCAAGTGCGTGTGCAGCCACTGGCACCTGGCTGCCCCATTTCCTTCCTCCCTGCAACGCACCGAAACCACATGTAGCCGAGTTTTCTTCGCTTTGTCAACAACAAGAAGTCAACCAAAATGCGAGGTAAGTTGATTTGCATCGTGTTCGTCTTCCACGTTAACTTGACGGAAAACAAGTGCGCAGTTGAGCGGCCACATGTGTGCGCTCCCCCCGGGTGCGCTTGTTTTCATCCCAGTGCGCAATAATCCCTCAGGAGTGGATTAGAGCTGCAGCCAACATGGACTTCTTGTTATCGCCTCAAAATGGAGTCGAGCTGTGTATGAACGCTCACTGGCGAACTACCATAACATGTGGCAGTTGGAGAACGAGTTTGAAAAAAAAAAATGTGAGTCAGATTTCACTAGGGCCCCCCCCTCTTCTGTAAAGAAAAATGCCTTGGGGTCCATGTTTGAGTTATGCAATAAGAAAAAGGGGGAGGGGCTTCTGTGGTTGTTATCGTTTACCAAAACTGGAATTATGTAATGAGGAGAGTATCTAAATGTATATAATTATTTATGATCGTAGAGACCCGGGGTCGTGGTGATGTAAAAATATTTTACCAGACGATACGTTGATGTGGTTTGTTTTTAATCGTCTGTTCAAATGGTTGCCTTTCTGCCTTTTCTTTCCTGTCAACGTCACCTCGGTGAATTTGTCCTAAAATGGACGTGTTGCAGCTTTGGTTGTGATGTCGCTGTGTTGTGATGGCTCTGCCAGCATGGCCGACGGTGTGACTGTACGGAGGGGCGGGGGGGTGCTGTGGCTGTTCCACTGACCTAGTTATGTCACCCAACATTATACAGCATTCACAGCGGAGGGAGGGGGCGCGGCTGAGGGATGCGCCGCCGGACGTGCGGTTAAAGACGCACTGACGCATGCACGGTTTCTGACATGCAGACTGAGTTTGAACTTGGCCACAGTCGCCGGCGCATGAGAACCGCGCGACGTTATTATGGTTGTTATTATTATTATTTTAATCAAGTCAAGCTTTAACCGTCCAAACTGAAAATGGCCACGTCTGATCGTAATCCGAACCGCCTTCGAAAAGAATATTTAATATTTTAAAATGTTTTTTTCCGACTGAAAAACAATTGATTTTGCTCCGTTTACAATAATGCGCACAAAAGTTATCTATTTTATTACCATATTATTTTTTTCCAAAGTAAATTACCATCATGATGTAATCCTTATTAAATTTGTAAGTTTTGTAGCAATATTCTGACGACAATTTGTTCCCTCTAAATTAGCATTTTTTTGCTCCTCATGACACACCCAAATGTTTTTGTATTTTATGGGAAAGAAACTGATTTTAATATTGTCCTCTGCTGCTCCCATTTACTTGTTTTTATTCATCATGAATTATGTTTCAATGGCAACATCTTTTCCTTATCCTTAAAACAAGGCAGTTGGGCGTCTATATATTTGTATCTTATTTTAGTGCAAACACCACGCTAAAGTTAAATGTTGACAATTGCACTGTTTGCTTCTTTTTGCTGTCGTGGCCGCAGTTAAAGGAGTATTGTTGTCACAAAGAGAAACAGGGGGAAGAAGAGGCCCCTGTTATGGAGGGAGGTTCCATTTCTGGCAGGATGTGTGAATGTAAACAAGCCCTTACTTAGCTCGCTACATTTAGAATGTAGGTTTGCAGCTCAAAAATGATGGTTTCGACCAGACAAACACTTTCTTACGAGTTGGGACATGCAGCCAAACTGGCAGTGTCAATGATGTTTGGACAGCAGTGTGGAGAGCCATTTTGCATGCATGAAGGTCAGAAGTTGTTTTGCTCACCAGCATTTGCATTGATAGAAAAAAAACAAACTAGTTCTATTTCCTCTTCCAATGCTGCAAGAATGCATTTCTCTTTCTCTTCAACCATCTCCTTTCTTTAACACGGAATCGCCCTCCCTTTTCCATGCTGAGAAAGACGTGAGCAATGTTAAGTAGATTCAACAAGAACAAAGAAAAAAAATCTGTTTTGGAATGTGACCTTGACAGAGGCACGATAATCTGAGTATTATGCTAAAAGGTTGTTTCAATCATGGCGCCTTCCCTCTGCTGCACGGCATGACACAACAAGTGCTGTAGCATATCTGAAAAAGCACCGCGCTAACGCAGATTAATCCTCCTTACATTCTTCAACTTCATCATTAAAACTCTGTCAGTCATAAACGCATCTGCTGGATTAATAAATTACGCATAACCACGCAATGATTTAATGCATGAATGCATGCAACACTGCTGCCTATAGCAAGATATAAGCGCTGCTATTTTTGTCAAATAGGTCACTACTTTTTGACCTACTGACCAGAACTGCTGATGTCTATGGTCCACATGTGACCACAGGAGAAGCGAGAAGCTTTTGTAAGTCACTGTGGTTCTGTATTTAAGTTTGCTAAACAACAAAAGTATAAATGATTCTGCGCTTGGGTGTGACTCTGATGCGTGTGGCCTTTCAAACTCTCAAGTAGCGTCGTAAAGCTAGTTGAAAGTCGTTTCCTTGTGGGTTTTTGTTATCTTAA
Organism: Synchiropus splendidus; assembly: GCF_027744825.2. Taxonomy (NCBI): domain Eukaryota; kingdom Metazoa; phylum Chordata; class Actinopteri; order Syngnathiformes; family Callionymidae; genus Synchiropus; species Synchiropus splendidus. The sequence goes on along the minus strand of NC_071346.1, from coordinate 7,495,906 downwards.
AATTATCAGTATTCATTGTGTCATCCAATGGCAGCGGCATTATTGATTAGGTAAAATGCCAAAGGTCTCAAAGGAGCTAAAGGTCAAATACCGAAGAGTAGTGTTTTGGCTGAGGTCAATGTTGATATGCAAGGGTAAAGGTAAATGTTGCTTTAACTTAAGTAGGCTCTGATGTTGGTCAGTGAATGTCCTGTATGATTTGTTTGGAGGTTGGCAAATGCCGTTCTGTTTTCACTAAATGCTTATGATGAATAACACTGAGAGTTTTCTGTCAGGACACGTATCAAGCTAAAACATGACCCAGACAAGTAGAGTGGGGACCATGCCTGTGTGAAGCGACAAGACGGGTGGGTGGGCATCTGTGTTATTCTGGCCCTCAACACTGGACCAAAATAGAGCCGGTCAAAAGCAGAGGCTCAATGTCGAAGATTGAGTGGAGGTTTGGAATAGCTGACATTGCCTTTCTCTCTGAGTCGCCCGCGGCCAGTGGGAGTAACGTCACATTCGACCCCAAACACTTTATCAGTTGCCGGGTATGTGGTGGCAACTGTTTCAGTGGAAAGCCCCAAACGTGTGTTGTTATCTCGAGCCATGACAACGAGCTCAGGGTCTGGAGTGAAACTATTGTGGAGATAGTGTGAAGCAGCACACAAAGGACAGACACCACCATCACCGTTTGGAGTTAGTAACGCAGACGTTGTTAACATGCTGACGGCACTTGCATGAAACTAAAATCATTTTTCATAAGTGTATCATGCCATGTACTTGAATAATGGTGTCAAAATAAGATTAATATATATTTGTTTAAGGTGCGGCACGTAATGTGATAATTGCGAAAGATGAATGATTGCTTTCATCTTAGTCATTTGTATTGTTAGTCGCAGCAGACTATGCTTGAGAATGGACCCACCCAAACTCATAGACAAAACTCAATGTTATTTGTTGTTAAAGTATATTAAATATCATCGTTTAACACATGAAAATCCACTTTAAAATCCTTAAATTTAGTTAAAATGGCGCATCAGACGTCATCATAAACTGAATGTTAATGTCTGAAACATGAGTTTGGGATTCCAAGTGCAAATCTTCTTTAGTCAAGCTTCACTATTTCATAAATGGATTCATGGAGCCTCTAAAATGCCACCAAACTTTAAGTGACAAGCTTATTTCATTATTTCCTCAACATGGTTCTAGGAGTTTCACATTAGAGTCTGCACAACTAAAACCTTCCGAGTCATCCTGGCATCTACAGACCAGAACTTGAAAGTCTAGTTTGTCGCCACTCGCACCTCTTATTACTCTTATGCAACAACCTCTGATGCAAGTTAGGAGCCGCCAGGGAAATGTTCCATGGAAGTCGCTGCGCTCCACCTTAAAAGTGATGTGCGTCGAGGCGGGAGCGCGCACGCTGCCCTCCTCCTTCTCTCCTTGCAGTGGGAAAGTGTGTCAGTAGGACAGGGTGTCCACATGGGCTGACAGGCTACAGCCTTTGAGTGACTGATGACTCAGCCAGTGGCAAAGACACTGTAAGCTCCGCTCCACCAATGGGAAAGCCAACGTGAAGGCGAGGGCGGTTCCGTGGTGTTGCTAGAGTGAGCCTGCTGAATGGGAGTTGTGAGGAATGCTCACAGACGAGAGTTATATAATCGAGAGAGGAGGGAGGGGTGGAGGCGAGCGGGAGGGGGAGGAAGGGGATATTTTTTTTCCATTGCATGCCAGCAGCTGCTCTGATCAGCGGGAGTATTTTCGTCAGGGGCTTTAGAGGCGAAGCAACTGCCATTAATTGAAGAAAGAAGTGGAAAGTTATATATTCCAGACCGTCGAAGCAGGACAGTCTCCCCGCAGAATTGAACTGATGTTCAGTTCGGGAGCTCAAAAACGCATCCAGCGAAGAAGAGCAAATATCTGACGGGAAATGTTTTTCTTCTTCCTTCAGAAATAAAGAGTCTTTGTGCGTGTGTCATGTGATTAAGTATCTGTTTGTGTGTTCCCTCATGGGGGCCTCATACGGGGCGCACGAACAGACAGTTCACTGTGTCCTCCCTAGAACTCTGTGTGCAGGTTTTGATACTGTTTGTGTTCCTCCTTTGCTGCACTCCCTCTGGCTGTGCTCTGACCAGGGTAGCTACAAACCTGAAGACGGAGCTCTCTATTGACCATAAACCACAAACAGAGTGGATGAGTCCAGTCAGGTGATAGAGACTGTACTCACGCCAACATTAGGAAAGCCTTGGGAGGATGTCATAAGAGCGTGACTGTCAGGTTTTGCTTCATAGCTGCGTGTACAGTCATGTGCCCTTTCAGCTGGATCAAAGTATAATGCACAGATTAGCACCATGAATTGGAACCCAAGAAAAACAGGTTAAAACCTCAGTTGCCCCGAAGAGCAGATCAACCATAAGTGGTGGAAAATGTGTTTCGTAATTCAAATCAGACAAACAAGTCGACTGTCACGCGCCTGATCAGATAAAAAATACCTTCAACACAACAGCTCACTTCAAATCTACTCCCAGTCAACGCACAAAGTTCAACCATGTTTCATGGGACTGCAGATATTAAATGGGTCACCGTGTGACAGGTGCTGCAGTGAATAGACTCCTTTTTTTAAATTATATAACATGCTGTGTATGGTCAACGCCCATGTTTGTCAGCTCACAAGCAAGTACATGAGAGTAAACAGAGCCTGACAGTGACAAATGTTCCATATAAGATCTTGATTTATCAACAGAATTTTAGCATCACTTTACGAGGAAAGTTGGGTAATTCCATTATGAAATATTCAAGCAATCAACCCGGAGCAGTTGGTCTTCCATGATCTCACCGTCGCTTATGTCAACAGATGCTACTTACTGGAGTCATGACCGAAGCGCAAGATGGAAGTAGAAGAATTGAAGTTTTTTGAAAAAGTATATGAAAACTCCTGAGTATGGAGGCACAAGGATTTGATCGCACAGAAACAAAAACAAAAAAAAAGCCTCAGTAAAACATCAATAGGCTCCGACACTTTTTATATGAATATTCAATAAGACCCCCCAAGTGTTGATCTCTGACCAGAGGTCGTCCTCTGGTGGTTATTAGATGTGGATGCTTGTGTCAACAGGTGAGAGTTGAAGGCTGTGGTTTTCATGTTGTTGGGGCGAACTAAGGAGAGACATAAATCGAGTGGTACAAACCACAAAAGAGCTTTTTTTCTGTCCTGGATTGGCTGACTCTGACTCTATGACTCTTTATCTATAGCTGTACGAGACTACCTTGCGACACCTGACCCAATCTGAACTCTCTCTCTGTTATTGTTTTTGCTCCTCCAGCTCAAATCGAGGTCATCCCCTGTAAGATCTGCGGGGACAAGTCCTCAGGAATCCACTATGGAGTCATCACCTGCGAAGGCTGCAAGGTGAGGAGGCGAGAGACAAAAGCATCCTCCAAATGTACCACAAGGCACTGAGATGTGTGTGTGTTTGTGTAGGGGTTCTTCCGCCGCAGTCAGCAGAACAATGCCATGTACTCATGTTCTCGCCAGAGGAACTGCCTGATTGACCGAACCAATCGAAACCGCTGCCAACACTGCCGCCTACAGAAGTGCTTGGCTCTGGGAATGAGCAAAGATGGTAAAAGAACACCAGAGAACATACTGTCCCTCCTCCTCCTCACACCCTTAATAACATCATAATGATAGCATCTTGTGGTGTTGTGTGCTAGTCATCGCGGTGGCACTTGAAAATGGAGAAGTTTGGTCGGGGTGTTTTCGGCCCTTTAAATTAAAGCTGATAAGAGCGTCTGTGTGTCGATGTTTCACATCAGCTGTCGAAAGAGGGATTGCCACATGTTTTTGCTCTCGCATTTCACTCCTCTGAGACGGTAAACAAATTCATCATATAGACTGAGGAGGTGTTGACTGGGAGTCTAAATATAAGACACAGAACATAGTGTGCCTGTGGGTAAGACACATTAAATTACAGAAGTGTTGCGTGACAAATTCAGAAGTTACATTTTTGAAATGTGATGTGAAAATATAAGAGAGGAAATTCTTGTGATCGGTCGTCTGCACTGAGGTCAGTGAAGAGGCTTCCATCCACCTAAGTTTTTCAGTGCAGCAACACCTCACAACAGAGGTGGTATTCCGACTGATTCTGATCTCATAACCTCCTTGGTAGAGGTGAGAACTTGGCATGTGAAGAAGAGAGACAGGTTTCTTCATCCTCGGGCTTGGTTTAGTATCAGATGAGAAAAAAATGATTGGTCATATGCTGGTTTTTAAAATGCTAATTCTAAAAATTGTTTTTATCAGCGGTGAAGTTTGGCCGCATGTCCAAGAAGCAGCGTGACAGCCTGTATGCCGAAGTGCAGAAGCATCAGAAGACCCAAGAGTGTGTGGGCTCTGGAGGAGGAGGGAGCTCGACTCTGTCCTTAGCCAGAGAAGACAGCGTGTGCGGAGGGCGGGCAGAAGACGGCGAAGAGGGTTTGAGCCGCTCCTACAGCAGCGGGGGCTCCAGCTCCACCCTCAGCGACCTCGACGACATCGCAACACTGCCTGATCTGTTTGACCTGCCGCTGACTCCGGAGGAGGCCAGCGAGTACTGCAGCCTGGACCTGCTGGGGGGGAACGGAGGAGCCAGCACTGGACACACCTCCAACTCATCGTCCGCTTCCTCATCTTCATCATCCTTGTCCAATCAGAATTCTCCACAGCAGACGATGCTGGATGGAGGTGACAGCGGTGGAATCCAGCTCCTGCACACACACGCGCAAGGGTTGCTGGACAATCTGCCCGATGATTGCTCAATAACAGACCTTGGTGAGTGTTTTTTTTTTCCTGTATTCCATTTTTCTGATGAAATAATACTCAGGCGGTACTGCAAAACTGAAAAAGAGGATGATAAAACTGCAGAAAAAGGAGAAAATATCTAATTTACTACTGCTCAACTGCTTGAAATGACTTGTAAATGAAGGGGAAGTTACATTTGTGATAGCGTGTCATGTAAGCGTTGCGGGCTTTTAGGTAGGCTTTTGAAACAAGGCGACCAAAGCCCCGCCCACAGATTATAACCCCGCCCCTAATCTATTCCCTTCCTGACACGCCATGACAACTTGCTTTGTATAAAAGAAGCTCTCAGCATCTATTTGTACAAAAAAAAACTTTATAAACATCTGAGTCAAATAAGAGTTAAGAGAGACACAATAACACCTTCAGATGCAGGGGTCTCCAGGGCAGTTGTTACTTGGCAGACCCTTTTTGATCTTAATTTGTTCATATTTTCTCATATATTTATGCAAGACAACCATACCGTCGTATCAGCTGTGTATCTGTGATGGCTTTCTATGCTTTAACACCTTTAAACATTCGTTCATTCAAACAGTACATACACATATAAAGGCTGGTCGCTTTATTAAATAAATAGAACCACATGAATTTTGATCCCTGTTAAGCTATTTTGCTCCCGTTCTGCAAGCGCCGTGTGATCCTGCGCTAAGTGGGGGGAGCAGGCTTCGTGCAAAAAGAGCTATGCATTAGTTTTGTAAATATTTGTTTAAAGTTTGGAAGTTATCTGCATTTCCTCCTCTCATCGACGTCAGACATCCCGTCACTCACAGCGCTTCCATACCGCGAGTGACGCAACTCGTGAGGTGTAAACAAATATGGCGGCCAAGCTACGGCTGCGAAGGGGTCAAGAATCGGGCGTCAGGGCGTCCCCAGGACACCCAGACGCCCACCTAGCTAAAATCCTGAAGCGCTTGTAAAAAGGAACAGGTGCTCACTGACAGCATGAATAAGCCACTGGCTTCAGCCCCCTTCAGGGCACCACTTGGAAACACTAGACAGTCAACGCAGCCAGCAATTTGAGGTCGCTCTTTTCAGTAATAATACGACTATTAAAATGCCGACAGCCAACTAAAACAACTTCAGCGAGGAAACCCTGATGTTTGATTGCTTTCACAGAGCGCATCACTCAGAGTATCGTGAAGTCACACTTGGAGACGTGTCAGTACAGCGCGGAAGACATGAAGAGATTCACCTGGGTGCAGTACACACCGGAGGAAACACGTGCTTTTCAGAACAAGGTACGTACGTGTGTGTCGACAACAGACCTGAAACACACTTGCTGTACTTGTAGTTATCTTGAACATGCAACAAACTCAGCATACACATGCAACACATTTCATTCAGAATGTCATGAGTTCTAGCGCAGTGAGATGTAGAAGTCCATGGGAAAAGTCCAGTTTATCTTTGAGGCTCAACCGGTTTTGATGCATTTCCTTCATTATTTTGTCCCTCAGTCAGCCGAGTGGATGTGGCAGCAGTGCGCTCATCACATCACCAACGCCATCCAGTACGTGGTGGAGTTTGCCAAACGCATCGCTGGCTTCATGGACCTTTGCCAGAATGATCAGATCATATTGCTAAAAGCAGGTCAGTGCAAAGCTTCGAATTCTCCTGACTTCAACCTTCCAGAGAACCTCAAAATTTGACATTTTTTTAACATTATATTTTGCATTTTGTTGTATGTCTGTGCATGTCGGAGCACCTTGAGTCTGTTCTCTCCCTTTCCTCCTCCTACGTCTCCTTTCTACATTTCTCCATCTTTTTGTCTTGATATATGAAAACCTCAGGCTGTCTGGAGGTCCTGCTGATCCGCATGTGCCGAGCTTTTAACGTCAACAACAACACCATCTTCTTCAACGGGAAGTTCGCCTCGCCACAGTTCTTCAAAGCACTAGGTGAGTGGATCAATGGTCAAATTTTGGATTAGGGAACGCAAATTAACCATTAATAACCCACTTATTTGACAGTTATTCATCATTATGAAGTATTTATTAGCATAGCATTCAGTCACGCTCACTGTAAACAACACTGTAATTACAGATTACTAACACTAAGTACTAGTAGTTGCTTTAAAGGTTCAGGAGTTTCATAACCTTAAGGTTTATCAGACACATTTATAGGCAGGAAACTGTGTGCTAACCCAACTTCTGCTGTGTTCATGCAGGCTGTGACGATCTGGTCAGCGCAGTGTTTGACCTCGGCAAAGGACTGTGCCGCCTGCAGCTGTCGGATGAGGAAATGGCTTTGTTTAGTGGAGCTGTTCTCCTTTCTCCTGGTAGTTATATCTTTTATACACAATTGTTATGCATTAAGAACATGACCTGCATGTAAAAGGCAGCCTCACTTCTCATATTGCACAGCAACAAAGGAACCAGTCACCTATATAGCCACAATATAACACATCAACAAACTGGAAAACAATATAGCAGCTGACCGAAGGAGATAAATGCACGCCACTTATGAAAGGTTATGCGATTAATGACTTCTCTGAGCGCAGCAGTGACGCCAGTTACTGAGCAGCTCCTACAGTCAAATATTTGCAGACCTTATTTGTCGTGCTGATGGCACATGAATGCGTAAAATTTAATTTGCTGATCCAAGCAGCCAGTTCTCCAACAGCCAGTCTTTGCTTCCAACAAGTTTTTTTTTTCCCCCTGAAACTATTTAAAACGTGAACTGTTTCTGTTGCAGATCGGCCGTGGCTGACAGATGGGCAGAAGGTCCAGAAGCTGCAGGAGAAGGTTTACTTGTCCCTGCAACACAGCCTACAGAAGAACGGAGCTTCGGAGGAGAGACTGGACAAGGTAAAAGAAATGGCTCCTGTGTTTAATATATAAGTAGAAAGCATCTCCATTGTCCTCTCGCTCTCCACAGTTGGTGTCCAAGCTACCTATAATGAAGTCAATCTGCAATCTTCACATCGACAAGCTGGAGTTTTTCCGCCTGGTCCACCCAGAGACTGCCTACAGTTTCCCGCCGCTGTACCGGGAGGTGTTTGGCAGCGAGATGTCTCTGCCTGACTCCACCCACAGCTAGAGAGATTGATAGACTAAACGCAGGATGAAGCGAGAGAGCATTTAAGAGGAAAGGAAGCACGAGGAGTGACAGAGAAGGATAGAGATGTTGAAGCTCAACAACCAGCAGTTTAATGACAATCCAGGATTTTATATACATCTCCCATGATTCCAAAGTAGTCCTCCCCTTTCCTGGCAGGCCAAGCACCTTACACTACAGACCACACTTGCTCATGGTCCTCTGCGTATTGTAGCAGTAAGAACAAGCATGAGATAGCTCCAAGCTCAAAACATCGGATCCCTCGTGGATGGTCCAACTAGTTATGAATGTACCTCAACAGTAAGCACCTGGGCACAAGTCAGAAGCCAACAGTGAATGTCGCTCTTCGGAGTTTTATTCAACACCATCAGAGAAGTCATGCTGATCCACTGGTCTCATTGGTAAATTGTCACTTAACTAATCAATAGTGAACATTCAATTTCATGCTCAACAATGTGGATCATCACTTAAGGGACCAAGATCAGGATCATTATCTCAAGCAAGATCAGACCAGTTTCACCTACTTTTCGACTGTGTTCGGTGCTGCCTTTTGTAGGCTCTTGTAATGCAATGAAAAACCTCAGTCCCACACATCCCTTTCCTTGTAAATGCCACTTAGAGAGAAGATAAGATGAAATTATCTTTAATTTATATACACATTTATAAGCAAATATTTTAAATAAGAATGTAAATACTATATATGGAGAGTTGAGAGAAAAAGAGAAGTGAAGAGTAGGATGTCAGGACGAGACAAAAAAAAAAGAAAAAAAAAAGATGGACACGGAAAGCTGATGTTTGGACTCCGGACTATTTTGTTCTTTTTGACAGTACTCTCAGGTTTCCATGGCAACAGCCCCCCTCTTGCCGTGACAGCAAACCCAGCTGGGCTAGGCGCAGTCAACATGCAAGCGACGGGGTGGACAATAGTTGCTAATGCGACACAGCAGCGGAGGACGTGTAAAAAAAGAAAAAAAAAAGAAAAAAAGTTGTCATTGACACATACCCCTCCCTGCCTAAAGAGACAAGAGGACACTACACGAGAACGCAAGGCAAAAGATGACTTCACGAACTGCATTATTTAGGGGCCACGGCGCCCCTTGCTTCTACCAGCAGTCAGGACGGCAGGTGTACAATAATCACCACTCACTTCTCCGATGATTCGAGGACCAGATGAAGCTGGTCCGTCACGTGTATCATAAACCCTCCTTGCTGGTCGGCGCATCTGTATAATTTTGTACAATTTGCTGTTCCTCTCTTTGAACCCACAACACATGTTCAAAACACCAAGCACTTATACTTTCCTTTTTCTCACTGGACACTAGTCTAGAAGGCCGGTCAGAGCCGCCAGCTGCCCCCCTGAGTAAGCCCTCACTTCCAGTAACAAAGAAAAAGTTATCTTGTGTCTTTCACTTCATACGTCACTCAAGAGCCACTGGCTTTTTTATTTTGAGAGGTGATGATGCTTACCTGGTTTGTTCAGTTCTCTCGCAGGATCTCTCGACCTGCCACTCAGGGAGGTAGCTGTGATCTTTGGTCTCTTTATCAGTGTCGTCTTTTAGCCTTGTTCTCCTCACACCTTTGCACCTAAGATGAGACCCATAACCATAATCACTGTGGACGTAAGTTCGATTTTTTTGTGAATGTCGCTCACGAAATTGAAAGAGCCCTCCCTGTTTTGTCCTAATATTGTAACATTACATTTATGACATAAGAAGAATAAAAAAAAAAGAAATCAGTTAAGGTTAAAGACTTCATTATTGGGGTTTAATGTTTCTTTGCTGTGATTTTCATTTGTCAGTCTTTTATCCACTTTTTTCTTTCTTTTTTTTTGCTTTCATTGTCTCCACTTTGGTCTTGTAAAGTCAGTAATCTATTTTTTTAATTGAAGAAAGATTAGGATAAACAAACAAAAGGTTAGTTTGTCTCCCTTTTCTTTCCCTGTATGACAAAGTGTACAAGAGGTATATTACTAGTCCAAAAGTAACTGAGTCACACAGCTTGATATATTGTTGTCCAATGGAATACATTATACGTGGTTTAAAGAATGTAATAAATGTTTTTTTTTTCTTTTGAGAACTACATTGTGTTCATTGCAGGGTTGCATAATTTCCACTGTTCAGCTGGCTTCACATCCGAGCAAACATTTCTCATTTCTGTTTAACAAGTGGCTTTGAAGTAATCTGAAAAACTAAATCAAACTCACCGCAGCCACTGTACTCGGTATTGAAGTAATGACATAGTGTACATATTTTATTGGCCTGTTTAAGTTCAATATTTGCTTGGTGGTTTGGCCTATAGCTGAGGGAACATTGAGTGGAAATATTTGAGACAGGAATATTTCTCTGTCTTTTCCATACGCCACATGGAATAGTGGAAACAAACTAACCTCATTTTGATATAGAAGTAGAGCAGTCATCCGTGATAACATATTACCTTGATTATTTATTCAGAATGACAGTGCAAGAGGAACTGGTTGGTTGGGACCCGGTTTAAGGTTGAAGCCAGCAGGTTCTCAGTTTACAGGCCTTTGTATGTCAGAGTAGGACAAGAAAGCTTTACTCTGGCGACCTCTGGAGGGCAGAGTGAATTATGCAGGGGAAAACTCGTGTATTCTATTCGGTATTAAGGCAGAGTAATAAGGATATGGATTACTTATATAATGAGCATGTTTTAATGTTTAATGTTAACTGTCTCGATGGACGGTTATTAATGAAAGACAGTGACCCGAGTAGAGATGCAATGTCCACTCATCTGGACCAGCAAAACACATTTGATTGTACAATTCTTCTTCTTATTTTTATTATAATTGCTATAAGTAGTAGTTGTTGGTCATCATCCACATCAGTGGGTGTTGCATTATATTATGCACTGGCCATAACCTTATATATAGTGTTTAAGGTAGCGATAAAAATCCACCAGAAACCCTCAGATCTTCTGGGCTATTACTGAGGCATTCCTGGGTCGACCACTTCTTTTTCCTCCCCATGACAGACAGGATTCTGTCTCTCCATCTCACACTCCATCTTTCCCTCACTCGTGAACAAGAGCCCAGGATTCTTCTGAACCTCTTGTCCAGGTTGGAGGCAAGAGGAAACCTGGACACGACTGAGAACTACGGTCCTGGATTTAGCAGATCCTGAGGCCACCAAACCAAAGATCCTGTGTATGTAGGTGTATAAGAACCCTACAATCCAAGAACACGATGTTAACACCCAAAACAAATCACAAATGTGATTTTTTTTTTCTACTGTAATATGATGATGAGCCTGTTTTACTCCCTGCTGGGTGGACCACGATGACGTTGGTTTGACGTGGAACTTTGACACCAATAACAATATAGAATATGAATACTACCCCTTTTTACCGCCAGTTGAAGCCCATACAGGTGGTCAAAAGAATAATTTGTTTTTTCGCCAGTTTTTATTACCTGGCATGAATGGGCTTCCACTGTAATATTACACTACCTGGCCAAAAAAAAGTCACCACCTGGATTTAACTAAGCAAATAGGTACAAGCCTCAGGTCTAGGTTCAGCAACATTATGTGCTCAAAGAATGAGGTCAGCTGACTATCTGAATGTACTGGGTGACCAGGTTGTTCCATCAATGGATATTTTTCTTCCCTTCTCATCGGGCTCAAATTGTGAAAGACTGGTTCAGGGAGCATGAGACATCATTTCCACACATGGATTGGCAACCACAGAGTCCAGACCTCAACCCCATTGAGAATCTTTGGTATGTGCTGGAGAAGGCTTTGCGCAGCGGTCACACTCTACCATCATCAATGCAAGGCCTTGGTGAAAAGTTTATGCAACACTGGATGGAAATAAATCTTGTAAATGTGGAGTGTATGACCCTTTTTTTTTTTTTTTTTGTGGTGACTTTTTTGGGCCAGGCAGTGTATCTGTCAGATGTATCTCTTTACTTGCATTTGGATCACACATAAAGGTCGTAGGAGGATTAGTCAAGTGAAAGACATCAGCTCTCTCAACATAAAAACATAGACTGAAGATCATTACCTGCATCCAGCGCTGCTGTCTGTCCGCCCTCCAAATGACTTAAAATATCTAATGCTATTGACCTCCAAGAATCTATGGGGACAAAGTTCTGCATCGCTCCCTTTTTTGAAGCGCCCCATGTTTGAAACCAATGGCGGAAAAAAAAAAAATACTGGCGAAATAACGCACAGTGCTTTCGAATTTCAAAATAAAGGTCAGCTTTTAAAAGAGGTTTTGAATACATTTTAAATAAATTCACCTGCCACATTTGTAATGATCAAATTAAATTAATAAAATAAATAAAGGGACGTATGTCGTATAAAATAAGAAAGTAATTAGATGTATGATAATGAATCTTAAATTTTGCTCAATAACTTTCAGGTCATGTGCTCGATCGAACACCTCCAACTTCATGAGCTATGGCACTTATTTTTTACAAAGTCAATCTTTCAAACTTGGAAATTCATTCAGCATTAAGGTTCTTTGATCAAGTCTCTCAAACTGAGTGAAGAATCGTCGCTATGTGTTATGTATTATACATTTCAGTCCATTTTAAAATCCAAAACTGATATTTTGAAAACTTTAATTTGAAGTGAATGATAAGTTTTCCTCAATACGTTCTATGTCATTCTGTCAATTGACTCAATATCATCTCAGCTTTCTGTATGAGATACACCACGTTTTTTTTCTCAAATCATAAGATTTTAAAACCTACAATAGATGGGGATATTAACCCCCTTTCTTTATATTTCCGGTAATGTTTCAACATGGGAAAAAAAGTGCTGTCTTGTATTTATTCAAGTCTGCCATCACAAGCCCCCATTTTATTATGAAAATCTTTTGCCCTCGTTTGTGTCGCCGCTTATCTGTCGTAAAGTCTATCCTAAGGGCGCACTCAAAATGTTGTAGCGGCTGGCTCCGCGAGGGGAGGACGCTTTTCCGAAGTGATCTCTACGTCTAATATCTGTCGAGTGTCCAACGTCAAACCAACTTCACCGCGATGCTGGATCGCGCCTCCCACACAGGAAATTGCGGTTGCTAAGCAAGGTCCACATCCACGGTGCAAAGTTTGCAGACGCGAGCCCCGTCAGTCCTTCAGCTCCGGCGTTCAGTCACTGTTTCTTGCGAGCGTTTCCCTGGAGAAAGGTCCCGGTGACGAGAGAAAAGACACAAGATGTCTGTCGCGGGACTGAAGAAGCAGTTTTACAAAGCCAGTCAGGTAAACATTTATGTTCCTCTGCGCTGTACCTCATAGCGTCACGTTAGCTTCGTGCTAGCTGGCAAACCGAAGTTTAACTAGATAAAAGAACACGTTCAAAGTATAACCTTTGCAAATTATAGTTGAAAAGTGAACCCTGCTGCATGTTATCAATTTAAAAACACTCCCTACTTCACGTCAAAATATTACTTTTCGCGTTGTTCAATAGTTCAATAGAGTTTTCTCCTAACTATTAAAACATTATCTGCAATGACGGATTTATTTAAAGTTGCCATCGGCTGACTCATCGTTCAACAAGCCTGGAGCTGTATTACTTAACCAGTAACAGTCCTTTATGCTTCGTATTTTTAATAGCAATTTGAGATCTAATCTTACATGTTCCCTGTTGACGAAGGCAAAAGCTAAAGCTATACCACCAAAAACATTCAGCCCTCTCTGGCGAGGCTTGTCAAACCGGTGTCATGTGCCTGGATGACTTGCTGTTTTGACACAACTTTGCTGGTTGAAGTCAGGGCTCTTCCCGAGTGGGTGTGTACCTGGCTATTAAAAGTGGAATTCTAGTAATGTGACTAGTCTGGCTGAACCAGCTTTCAGGCCTGCAGCAGATAAATGTCTGACACAGTGACACAGCAACAATAAAACGACAAATCTACTGTGTATGGCTGACTCATAGGGTAGTTGCCAAAGGTTGGAGAATTTGATTTATCTCTAAATACCGCTTAACCACTTACAAATTTTCTTCTCCTAACTTTTGGTTAAGGGATAAAGAAGCAGCTTGTACAGTAGGCACCAGATGAATGCTGGTGGTCTTTCTTGAAGGTCAACATGCTCTGTCATCTGTGGCCGTTCAAGGTCCACCAACAGGCCACCGTCCTGTGCAGAACGTTCCGACTGATCCAAATGAGGGTGACCAGCTTGTACACCCACACCAGATGATTTTGCTCTTTGTTTCAGTGTCTTTACTTTTTTTTTTTTTACTTTAAAAGATGGTGTTCATTATTACAACGTTCTTCTCAGTTTTTACCACCAGATCCTTCTTCACCTGAACCTGTCCTCATTCACCTTGTCCATCCTTCATTGGATTGGTTTCTCCTTTTGAGAGCTTTCATGATGGTGACCACGGTCTTCAGCATCAAACACACTTTCCAGCATCTTCATTGTGACTCATCGGCTTTATCCCTCTGTTTCTACTGCAGTTAAAAGACGGATTTTGACTGTGACGACCTACTGTTTAAGTACAATGACTAAAGAGGTTCAGAATGTGGAGCCTGTTGTGTGAGTGGGAAAAAACTGTACAGACTGGTCAGACAAACTCATCCCACCTTTTGAGTGCTTTATTTAACTTTGTGTTAGATTAACTCTGGATTTGGATGCAGTTTGTCTTAGAATTATCCAACTAATTTACCATAAATCTTAAATGCTGTCATAGAAGGAGCACTTGATGCAAACATTGTGATGTGCCACTCCTTTTGCCTCCAGCGTGCAGTATTGCTTTAAGAACCGTATAGGTGACTTTGGACATTTCAACCCAAATATACTGTAGCAATGCGAGTCTAAGTCCAGGTGGCAGTTAAATCTTTAGTGGCAGTAAACTGGCAGCTTTTATTTCGCAATGTTTTTTCAGCTCACAAGTGTGGTTAACAGCTTTGTTGTTATGTACTGACTGGCTCTCTTATGCCGTGACAGTTGTGGTGCACACAAGTGAAAACGATCAGCCGCAGATGTGGCTGTCAGACAACATTGTAGAGTCATCTGTTCTAGATAAGAGATGCTGCATGTGTTCACCATATGTGAATCAGGGGGTGCATGTTTTGAAACCGAATGAATTGAAATTGAATGGTTCAGTTGGATTCAGGGTTTTTGGGGGGAAGATGTATTTGGTGGTTCTATTCATCCTTTCGTTTTCATGCGATCCGAGAGGTTCACAACACTCTGCCTCCCCTGGTTTGTTTAGTTTTTCAGGTGTTCTGATGAGAAGGAGGTGAGTCATTGACGGGAAATGCGAGCTGCTTTTCAGAGCAAGACAGTCTGTGTGAGAAGGTTTGGCATGTTTGAGTTTGAGTAACAAGTCGTAGCATCATACTTGAAAGTAGAATGATAAACAAGACTGTACTTCAGCTGTGTAACGCTGGATCTGTTTTTTTTAAATCGAGAGGTGCAACAACCTGATGTGTGGAGAACACATGCATGTCTAAACTGACCACTGACTTGCGCTAACCTCGATGCATTTTGTGTTTATTTCGCAGCTGGTCAGTGAAAAAGTTGGAGGTGCTGAGGGAACCAAACTTGATGATGACTTCAAAGACCTTGAAAGGGTAACTACATTTTTTCTTTCATAAGATATGGATATTTATTCATATTTCCCGTATAAATTCGCTTAAATTTCGATTGGGTTAATGATATTTCAGTAACTTAATAACAACTTTGCATAAATATATGTTGCAATTGACACAATGTTCCCCTGAAATATTGTAGTAAACAAATGATTTTATACCAAATTAATTGGGTATTTCACTGTAGCCAATGATCAATGTTAACTGAGGAAATCACGTCACATTTTAGTACAATAGTAGTAGTTCATTCCTACACTCAACTTGCATTGCTGCTCGTATGTGAAGGTGTTTTGACAGAGTTTCTCTTACATGTCACCAGAAAGCTGATCTTACCAGCAAAGCAGTGGTGGAGCTCATGAATAAAACCTCCGAGTACCTGCAGCCCAACCCTGCCACCAGAGCAAAACTGTCGATGCTCAACACTGTGTCCAAAATCCGAGGACAGGTCAATAGTCCTGGCTACGCACAGCCAGAGGGTCTCCTGGGGGAGAGCATGACTAAGTTTGGAAAAGAGATGGGAGACAGCAACAACTTTGGTGAGGATACCAGGGCGGTGATTCATGTTTTTCACCATATAAATCTTGTCCCCTTGGTGCTTAAAAATCAGATCTTAAATATACCTGGAATGTTCTTGACTAGCCTTGCACTGTTCTGAGTTATAGGCTGCGTGAGATTGTTAATTTTTCAGCATCATTTGGCAAAACCGAACCCTAAATCATCTGTATTCCACTCTTTAATAGTCAGCATCATTGCTCAGCTGGTGTAACTTCATAATAGAAATCTATCCGTTATGGTTTCTTTGTTCATAAAAAGTCATGCAAGTCTTTCTCCCTACAACATGACTCACTGTGGGCCACTTTTGTTGGGTGCCTGCAGGTGGCGCTCTGGTTGAAGTCGGGGAGTCAATGAAGAGGTTGGCAGAGATCAAAGATTCTCTGGACATCGATGTCAAGCAGAATTTTATCGACCCACTACAGGCTTTCGCTGACAAAGACATCAAAGACATACAGGTAGACTCAAACACTGTTGCAAGCTGTGGCAACTTCACATCAGATGTTTGATCTGTGGAACTAAGAGCCACGTGATTTCTCTTGCTCCAGCATCACCTGAAGAAGTTGGAAAGCCGTCGTCTGGACTACGATTACAAAAAGAAGCGACAGGGTAAAATCCCAGACGAAGAAGTCAGACAGGCCCTGGAGAAGTTTCACGAGTCCATTGAACTGGCCTCTGGCTCAATGCACCACATGCTGGAGTCTGATGTGAGTAGGACAGCAACATCTGTGCCAACCACTGTTTGTAAACACAGTTTATTATTACATAACATGTAAATTTAATATACTAGACACACCTTTAAGAACGTGAACAATACACACGTATACATGAGAAGACTGGAAAAGACATGAATTTCATTTGTATCTGTGGAAGGATCCTAGTCTGGAGAGATCCTGTTGTTTCATAACTGCGTTGTCCTGTATTATATAATCTGCCGCTTCGCTGTGAAATGGACAGCGACGCAGAACTGGTGGAACTTGTTTGGTCCTTGAGCATATCGTCGTGTTAAGTTGAAATGTTTTCTTGTGTCATGGTCTATGAAATGTGGTGCTTGTGCAGGTGGAGCATGTTACCCAGCTCTCATGTCTGGTGGACCACCTGCTGCAGTACCACAGGGAGTCTGCCACCATACTGGAGGACCTCTCTGGAAGACTTCAAATGAGGTCAGCCTGTATTGACATCTGTGGAACGTTGCCAATCTGTCTTTGGTTCTCTGACTCATGGCAGAGGACTTCTACACCCTCCTGTTGTCACATCCGTCACCACTCCTCCATATTATAACAACATGGTTCTTAAGCAGATGAGGATGGATGGATGGATGGATTTTTGATTCTGCTAGTTTATTTTTCTTTTTGCTGTTGAGCTACATGGCAATATAGTCCTTTTCAATGTGTGTTTTTATATTGATGGATGTCTCTCCTAATACTAGTAAAACTGACCCTATAATTCTGTTCTCCACATCAAAAATCCTTGATGTAAACGATAAAAATGTTGTGTATTTATTAGAGGTGGAACTGTAACCAGTTAATTATGATTAATTAATGACAACAAAAAAAAGTGTGTTAAAATTTAAAATTTAATTTAATTGAACAGTTTTCTCTCCAGACAACAGGGAACCTTAGTAAGTGCAGGAGTTCCTGGTCCACTGATCACACTGATGCACAAGACACGTGGCAGCCAGGATGATAACAACAACAACAAACATGGAGGAATCCCTGAACAAAAGCAAACAAAAGCTTCTGTTAGCTTTTGTTCAGGGAGGTTTTTCACTACACAATGGCCAGGGTTTCCTCTACTCTGAATGTACTTGAAATTCCTATAAAATTGAAATTCTTATACAAATATTTTCAAGACGTTAAAGGAGCTTTAGTTTAAATAAGGTGATATAAAAACTTTGTGTGTATGGGTCGATCATTTGATTCAGTAGTATACCAAATTCATTCAAATTGAAAAATGTGGCTTCTTGGGGCAAATATTCGACTCCTGCCCTTAAATATTTATATATATGTGTTTCTGATTTGTCATGTATGCAGGATAACCGAAGCCAATTCACGACCACGTCAGCAATACGTCCCCAAATCCAGACCGTCTTTTGACTATGGAGAGGCGGATCATTCCAACGGTGGTTATTCATCCAACGCTACGAGTCCTCCAGCGTACTCCTCAGGTAAACCTGTCCTCTGACACTGTCTATCGAGGCATTATAAGTTTACAGATGTTCATGCAGTTCTGGTCCGATTTCTTTCCCCCTGCAACAAAGGTCCTCAAGGACAATTAACAGGTCCCTCCTTCCAGCGAGCCTCAACCAGGAACCGACAGCGTAAGTCAGAGGACGACTAACTATCAAACCCTCTCCTGGACGTGCTGCCATGTTTGTGTTACGTGGAAATGTTTCACACACATCGTAGAGTCGTGGTGCTGGGATCTAAACTGCGGTTTGTTGGTATCTAATCCTAGTACACGCAGAAACATTAACCCTGAAAAATTTGAAGTTGTTATTGGGCCCATGTTTTACTAAACAGAAGTGGAGTTCTCACTGTACTGTTGTGTTGAAACAATGCCTGGAACCAGAGAGCCCTTTTCAGTTCTGCTTGTGATCTGGTCGCCTTTTCCTCAGTGATCTCAAGTAAAACCCTTTCTACTGCTTGTTTATTTTCTACCACAAAACAGTTTCACTTGTTTGTGGTTCACGCATGGAAAACTCCAGTCTCACCCCGGAACTGTGCGAGAACAGGTCACAAAACCTGCTGCCCTCTCACAATGTTTAATGTGTCTTAACCCCACCACCGAGGGTCTCAAACTCACTTCCCAGTGATATTTCGCCTCCTGCCTCTAGTGACATAGCTTCATGAAACATCTCATTTTCAGAGCCCCCTAGATGGCACTCTCACTTCTATAATCTTTGGATGGGAACAACTATTTAAATGGTTTTAAAAGGAGTGCGCCCCTTAGAGCTCAGTCTTCTGCTTGCAATACAGTGAGTTGCCATGACTTACGCGAACTGTTCTGTTGTGACTTTTTTCCCATAGAGCCATGCTGTCAAGCTCTGTACGACTTTGAGCCGGAGAACGAGGGAGAGCTGGGCTTCAAAGAAGGGGACGTCATCACCTTGACCAGTCAGATCGATGAGAACTGGATGGAGGGAACCTTGCGTGGCCAGACAGGCTTCTTCCCCATCTCCTTTGTCAACATAACCGTGCCTCTTCCCAACTAGAAGACAAACCTGAGTGGGTGACCTCCAGAGACAAAAGCGTCTCAGAGGTATTGGATTCTTGAGCATGTTATTGAGATTTAAAGGTGTACCTTGTATCAGACTTTTCTAAAATGTAGTTTAATATTATATTATCTAAGACCTGCCTTGCTCTTTGTATTGTACACTAATATTCCAGTCATTACTTGTTTACTGTACACGGAGCGAACATGGTGGACCAGCAGCCTTCCTTGGTCTGCTTACATGTTCCTCTACTGCCACCAGCAGGTACCGGCCAACACTTCCAGTGGCAGCCACCGAGACATATCTCTCATGTTATGATGACTCTTGGTAGTTTTATGTTAATCTCCTCTCATATTTTTTTAATTCTTACTATCACTGTGTATCTTTGTTTCAGCTTTTTTGTTAATTTTTCAATGAAATACCTTCAGTATCATGGTAGACACACCGTTTGAAAGGACACAAGGCTGCGAGCTAATATTCCTCAGCTCCTCTGAGGCTCTATCGATGCTGCTGGCAGCGTCATGATCTGTGCTGCCCTCTTGTGCGGGGATGATTTCTCTGTCCTTTCCTTCTCTTTTCGGACATGGGTTTCAAACTGGATCTGCACGACAGAAAATGCAGCTTGACTAGTATTGTGTGGACTATTCTCAATGGCTCCGTTACCAACGATGATGTCTCAGTTTTGAAACTTTGTTTGTCACGTTCCTCTTGTCTGCACAACTCAACTGTCCTGTCCTTTTGCGCCCCTCGAGTGGAACAGACAGGTCTTTTAAGCAGTGGTGGCCACAGTGGATTATGCCCTCCCCCTCACTGCTCTTTATTCACCACCTGCCCCCTTTCTTCATTATTGTACCCTCTTCACGGTGCTGCCATTGATTCATGTTCTGTCTGTGGGTGTAGTTTGTGCGCCTGAATGTTCTGCTCGCCCCTTGCTGTTCACCAGGGCCCTTTGGTCGTGGTTCAGGTGTGACTGCACGTTTCTCATCACACCCAAACAAAAGCCCCCTGCCTCATGAAGGATAAATGCTCGGGGGCTCAGGTTGAGGCTTCATGCAGCTTACGTTGCTAATGAGTCATGTCGGGGAACAAAGGGCCCTGATCAATGTTTGTTTCCTGCTTCTTTGGAAGCGCCAGTCTTGTTTCTGTTTCATATCAAATGTGTTCATATGAAAAAGCTAAATGATGTGTTGTCCTTTTTATGATCATATTCTGTCTGCATGGAAATACATCGCCACTACATTTTCCAAACACGATGCCTCACTGTGGACGCGACTGTGCAGGGAACTCTGTGAGTGGGATATTGCTGGAATATCCATATGATATGTATGTGGGTACATTAGCCATGTGTGTTTTGTATCCTGTTTTTAAAGGGAATCTAATTCTTACTCCAATAAATAGTTATTTCCTGTTAAACACGTCTCAAATATTCGTTTGTTTGTCACAAAGCTTATATATATATATATATATATATATATATATATATATATATATATATATATATATATATATATTTGAATTAACGTTAGAATTAGAGGGAAAAGAATGTAATTTTCTTTTTGAGTGCCATAAAATTGTGCAGTAGTGTTGAATGTCGTGGTTGTTGACAGCGTCATCAGAACAGTTACCAACGCTGAACTTCGTGTTTTCAATTCATGCCCATTATTGTGCGTGGCCCCCGGCTAGAGCAGATAGACCCTCCACTTGCTGGATTATTGTCAGTTCTCTATCTCATCGGGGGAAGGCGTGTCAATCCTCGGATCACTGTGCGCCCCTTTGTCCTCCGCCGGTGCCGCCTCAGCCAGCGACACTCATGGCGGCTGCACCCGTCAGGCAGCGCTCCGGGCCGGGGGGACCCCGGGCGCAGCTCCCGCCCTGCTACTACGAAGGCTACCTGGAGAAGCGAGGACCGAGAGAGAAGGTGGGTGCAGCCGCGGTACCCCGGGTGCCATATTGTGTCAGTGGTGGGCGAACCGGTGGTGGTCAGCTCGCCGGCGGATGCCCCCCATTCACCGAGCTGTCAACTTCCTCGTTGTGTCGGGGGCTGGGCGAGGCGATCCGCCGGAGCTGCGGCCACATTCTCCCGGCTCTCGTGACTCGTTTTTTCGGGAGAAATATTGTTACGGACGCGAAGCATGGCGCAGAGGAAAGCTGTGGGCATGTTGTTATCCCCCTTTTTCATTCAGTAATTCGCATCGCTATAGGTCTTATATTGCAAGTGTGATGTTAATAATGAAACGCTTGATGAATTCTCTACCATAATATACCGACGTTATTTGGGGACCACTTTCCTGATGTCGAGCCGCACCCCTCCCTCTCTCATTAGGGGGACTTGAAGAGTCATTCGAGCCCGGCTCAGGTGCAGGTTATTGCGGGTCCAGATGCTGGAAGCAGCTGCCCTTCCGTCACACATCTCCAGGGACCGTTAAAATGACCATTAGGCAGATGTGCCGTAACAACACCTCTATGGTTTATTTATTTATTAGATACTTCTGTTATTATTGTGTATTTTTATTCATTTATTTAATTTTTTGTTAATCGATTATTATTATTATTATTATTGGTTTTTTTTCCATTATTGCACTTGTTATTATTCGTTATTTCGTATTATATATTTTGTTAAATTATTATATATTTTTCATTATTGCACTTGCTATTATTCGTTATTTCGTATTATATTTTTTGTTAAATTATTTTTTTTTCATTATTGCACTTGTTATTATTCATTATTTCGTATTATATTTTTGTAAAATTATATTATTATAATTATTATGTTTTTTTTCATTATTGCACTTGTTATTATTCGTTATTTCGTATTATATTTTTGTTAAATTATTATTTTTTCATTATTGCATTTGTTATTATTCGTTATTTCGTATTATATTTTTTGTTAAATTATTATTTTTTTCATTATTGCACTTGTTATTATTCATTATTTTGTATTATATTTTTTGTTAAATTATTATTTTTTTCATTATTGCACTTCTTATTATTCATTATTTTGTATTATATTTTTGTAAAATTATTATTATTATTATTATTATTATTGTTGTTATTATTATTATTATTATTATTATGTTTTGTTCATGATTGCACGTTGTTCCAAAGCACTTTCCTGGTCGGTGGGATCCTCACTGACCTTGGCAATGAAGCTGACTCTGATTCTCATGCTGTTTCTGACAGGCGTCCAAGCGTCTGTGGACGTGTCTCTGTGGGAACAGCTTGTATTTCTTCAACAACGCCAAGGACACACACGTAAGGCTGTGAAACATGGATATCAGTGAGATTCATCGGGTCGTCGGTGTGAAGAGTCAATGGATGATGTGTGTGTTACAGTTTGTGGAGAAGTTGGACCTCCATGGGTTTGTTTCCCTGAAAGACGACTGCAGTCGGGACCGGAACCTGGAGGCAGCCAGGCTCATCCTGCGCATGAAGGATGGAGAAACCAAGCTGACAGTAAACCATTGCATGCTGTAGTATCAATGAGTGGCTGCAGATGATCTTGGTTTGTGCACCTGACTTGGCTCCACAGCCAGCGCTGTAATAACCATAGTTCACATCATGAAAGTTCTGTTGGAATCTTCTGCTTCCACTGCCTCTATGAAGGGAAGCTCTACTGCTTGTAGTGTGATATATATATTTTTTGTTTGAATCTTCATGTCCATTACTGTGTTTTTGTCATATTTAATATCTATATTATACATTTTTACACTCACAGTGCAATAGATATAGATTTTATTATTAATATTTGTAATGTTTAACCCATATTATTTGAAGGGATGCATTAGCATGGTATCAGGAGCTGAATTGTTCTTATTATTATTGCTATTTAAATGCTCTTAAAATGGAGAATTTCAAGTTAGCAGAAACACAATGAAAATGTATGTAAAATGAATACATAATTTTATTATTTAATTTGAGGATACATATTAGGATTTGTAATATGAATCCATGAGAAGTAAAGAGTCGTGAAAAAGTAATGAATGTGTTTTTAAAAAAGGTATAATAATCTGAAACATGTTTATTTAAAAAATAAAACCAAGAAGGAAAATAAAAAGGGCATTTAAGTCTTTATACGAAACTATATGTATATTCATTTCTTCATGTCAAGATATGAACAGGAAAAACAGCTCCTCATGACGCTTCATGACTGTAGTCAGAGGGTCAGACTTTAACTCTGGTTCTGAAGCTCCAACTCTTTTTCTCTTCCAGGCCCCCAACCTTGAGTCCAGGGAGCTGTGGAAGGGTTTCCTCTACTCCGTCATTGATGTAAAACCTTCCACCATCCTTGCACCTGTCTTCTCATGCTGGCATCATGTGACTAACTCGCCACTGTTGCCTCCCAGCTGAACGTCCCGTCATGCCTCACCCTGTTGCCTGGTCAGCTACAGATGTTGAAGGAGGTGGTGGACAAGGAGAGGTCCAGAAGGAGGACCCACGCTCCCACCCGCGCGCC
This sequence comes from Synchiropus splendidus, assembly GCF_027744825.2. NCBI lineage: Eukaryota > Metazoa > Chordata > Actinopteri > Syngnathiformes > Callionymidae > Synchiropus > Synchiropus splendidus. The sequence continues at coordinate 7,472,263 of NC_071346.1, read as the reverse complement.
CCCTTCACCCCTCTCCGTGCCTCTCGTGGGAGAGATCCCTCCGTGAGTGTCTCCCAATGATGACTCATTTCCCATCGATAACACACACACACATATTCGGCAGGTGTTTCCGCCCGGTGTCCAGGACCGAGGCGGAGGTCCTGCTGGAGCGACACCCCGACTGTGGCAACATGCTGCTCCGGCCCGGGAGAGACGGCTGCTCGCTCGCTGTCACGACACGACAAGATCTGAACGGGTAAACACCTGCTCAACACCAGCCCCAAACATCCTCTGCTTCTATGCTCTGGTTTCTCTCACTGCAGATCCGTGTTCCGACATTACCGTGTGACCCAGAGAGACCAGGGAGGATACGTGATCGACGTGGAAAATCCAGTGAGTTCAAAACATCCACAAATATTTCATGTGCGTCTGGTGCTCTCCTGAGCAAACGAAGATGAACCTCAGTGTCTTTCTTCTTCATGTCCTCACTCTTTAAGTTACATGTCACTTCATCTGTTAGCATGAGCAGCATATTAGCCTCCATTTTCCTCCAAATAACCCTCTATATTTTCTTGTTTCTCCAGATTCCCTGTGCAACACTTCATGAAGTGATCGATGCTCTGGTGGAGAAGACAGCCGGGACGCTCCAGCCTTTCCTGCTGGAGGAGCCATATGAGGAGAACATCAGTTACACTCTTTCTTTTCATCTCCAAAACATCTTTGTGTAAAGGAGCAGCTGCTAACTTTCCCCCTCTTCCATCGCCAGCGTATGTGTCTGCGAACGACGAGAACGGCGAACGGATCCTCCACACTGCTCCTCCCAGCCCGCTGCGAAAGGTCCCTGCACTGCCACCAAAACAAGGTTTGACCTCGCCCTGAGTCTGCCATTGAAAACAGTCGTTCAAGCTGCCTCTGCTGCCTCCAGACCGCTGGCCCAGCAGCCCCCTGACGCGGTCTCCCGCCCCGGACCGTCGAATCCTGACCTCACCTGTGCCTGCCTCACCCACCAACCCCATGAGACGACTCATCCTCTCACCTTCACCCCTCACTCAGAGTCAGTGCCTCCTCTCCATCCTCAGTATCTGAGTACCTCACGCCTGACTTGACTCCATGTCTCCCCCCACAGCCCTCAATGAGGAACTGAAAGTGAAGCTGGAGAAGCGGCGAGCCAGTCAGGACTAACTTCCTCATTTGGAGAAACTCCTCACCACCACGACGTGCTCATCATGTGCCTTCACAGCGGGATCAAGAGGATGTCTATTGTTTTCATATCCCTTTGTGTGGTGTGTAGTCAGAACTGCGACAAGAAATGAAGTTTTGACTGCGACAGCAAAGATATCAGACTCCTCCTTTTGTATGAGTCGAGTATGTGTTTTGTACGTGCTGCACAGCAGGAAGAACTGCCACACATATCAAGACAACCGGAGAAAAGTCGACGTGGAAATGTCTCAAGGCAGAGCTGAGCAGCACAGTTGAGTCGACCTGCAGCCTCAGCCTCCTGCTCTGGGCTCACGGAGGAACCATTACTGTGCTGTTGATTCAGTATCCCTGGTGTTTAACTGCACCGCTGGCGCTTGTTTTGCTTTATTGTTTCGTGTGTAGAGTCCAAGCTGCAGTTCTGCCCGACAACACTAATCGTTTGCGCTACCTTCTTTTTTCATAGGTTTATATTTACTGTGACATCATTGACATCCTGGTCATCATGACTCCATGTGCCCTACCTCGACCTTTGTACAGTTTAATACAGCAGTGCTGCGCCAGGTTTCAGTCGACCGTTGCCCTACATCAAGCATTACAATGAATGCATGAATGTAATTGGCTGTATGTGTTTTTCATTAAAACATTCTAAGGAAAAAACGTTGTGAGTGAAATGTGCAATTTTATGTGGGTTTTTAAAAACCTGGAGTCAGTTAAAAATGACTTTTAATAGTTATTTTAGCTTTAAAAAAAATAAAAAAGGCTGATGTCATGACACCCTGGTGTGGCTTTTTAGATAACATGAGAGTTATGAAGGGAACTTTATGGTTTTGTCAAGAATCACGTTGAAGCTTAATATAGAAATGTCCTCGTGTATTTAAATGAGGGACAAAAATAACACAATAATAGATTTTTTGGGGGGTAAAATGTACGTTATTAATACCATTTTTAAATACGTTTTTATACGTCTATTTCCTCATTTTTAAAGGGTGCCGAGGCTATCACGTGATGTTCTACTCTACTCCAGCAGAGGGCGCCATAACACAACATAACAGTGTTTACGCTTGAAAGCATTTCAGGGCGAAAAACTAGAACTTCGAGCACATCTTTTGTTTGTTTTCTCACGGTGATGTGAATAATATGAAGGATCCGATTTGATTACCGTCAACTAACAATCGTATTCAATGATTTCCCGCACAAACTTTGAACACCTGGAAGTACGAAGCGAACAACCGAGCAATAGTTAAGTACAAAGAAATGCATCAATCTCTGGTTGTACCAACTGCATGAACCTGTTAAGCCTGAATGGATCGCAGCAGTGAATCTACCACTTGTTACAAAAGTCTATTTTTTTCTATTATCTGCAAATACAATTGTAAAAAAGACTGAAATGACAATGAAAGACATGACTTAAATCAACATTTTACACTTAAATGCATGTCATGCAATGTTCACTCACTAAAAACTTTGACAAAACGTTCTTGAGTCGTTTACATTTGACTGTGAAATAAAATATTGCATGTCACAATTGAACAAATGTATTCATATAGTTATTTTGTGGAAAAGGTGGGTTCACATTTTGTCGTGTGTGTGTGGTTTTTCATCAGCATTAGCACCCACAACCATCTCGTACTGTTTACATGAATAAAGAGAACTCAACAACTCTTTCCCGCTTTCCTCTTTTCCAGTTTTATTACTTCAAAATGCATTAAAACAGTTTCATAAAAGTGACAGCATGCAGGCATGATTACGAGAACAAACAAACAGGTTTCTCTTCCTCATTCTGTGTTAATTACACACCATTATTTACCCTTCAGTGCGTCTTTGTTGGCAGGAAACAGAATTGTCAAATTGTATTTATACAATGTGGTTGACCCAAAAGTTAGAATAGACAAGCCGATAGCAAACTGCTCTCTCTGGGCTTAAACACACAAAATTGTTCAAAGCAAATGTGATGATCAATGAATAAACATCAACAATATTTTTGTTTTATATACAATATATATTTACTAAGTCTGCTGAATATTCTGAACAGAGTCCTGGTTTCTCTCTTTGTGATTTCGCTGGTGTCTCAGCATCTCATCTTTCCGCCTGAATCGTCGACCACATCCTGAGCAGCCGAATGGTGTTTCCCCTGTGTGAATTCTCTTGTGGCGGTTCAGGACTCCCACCTGTGTGAACCACTTCCCACATTCTGAGCAACAGAACCGTTTTTTCCCACTGCAGTTGGCCACGCTGCTGCCAGTGGATGAAAAACTAGCCGTCGGCTCTAAACAACTGTTTGGCATGTCTCTCGTGTGACAAATCACGTGGCTCCTCAGCTCTTCTCTCCTGGTGAACCCTTGGCCACAAAAAGAGCAAAATAGGTTTTTACCGCTGCACGTCGTCCGGTGTTCAGCAAGAGCTTCTTGAAAACTGAATGCTCTTCCACATCGAGAGCAGGTCAGCGACTTATCACCAGGGTGATTTCTTTTCTCACCGACAGATTCAAGGACCTGCATTTCCAACCAGTCTTTACTGTCATCTGTGGAATATTCCGTGTGCAGAGGTGAATCCCCATTTAAGTTGCTGGCTGGTTCTGGTTCTTCACACACTCCATCAAGGACTGTTGGCATTGCTTGGCTCGAGTAGAGCTCCCCCTGTTTCTGGAGAAGCGGCGAAGGCCGAGTTCCATGTTCACTCTCAACAGGGAGTTTGGCAGCCCGCTCATCGCCCACCTTTACCACCAAAATATTGAAGGGAAACTTCTGCTCTTCTTCTCTTCTGTGTGGACGCTCCTCTTTCACCTGGTCAAGACTAAAGTTCAAATCCTGCTGCCCATGGGGAAGCTGGTCTGGATTCACTAGCAGCTGCTGCACATCTGCCGGGACACCAACACCTAAATCACTTTATGGCATCCAGAGATGTAATGCGTTCAATAATTAATACACAGCAGTTGCACATAACTACACCACTGATACTCACAAATGACAGTCTAGAACCGAGCATCTATTGAAACAACAAGCTAGTGATAATAATACTTCACAGCTACTTGAAGTATCGCTGCCTCTTCACTGGAATTTCTGAAGATGCTTCCAATACTTTAATGAAAAATAATAAGTCCTTGTGGAGCGCAGAAAGGCTACGCCCAAAAAGAACAAAGAAACTAGTCACTGTAGATGAAAACAAAAATGCTACAAGTAATTAGACGCCCTATTTATAGAAATGTGAATGTAGGTCGAACCCGATTCCTGGCATCATCAATTGTCAAGGCATTGCAGAAAGGGGCGAGAGATGCCATTTAAAATGCCACAAACCCTCGTCATTCCTCCTCATATCCATGACATTTCAAAACATCGACGCCACTAGCCAACATTAAGTTGTTTGATGTCTGTAAAATTGCCAGTAAATGCCACGGATTGGTGACATTTATTGCCATTATTTCCGGGTTGGATGGAGAGATGAGTGATGCAGCTGCCGATGCCAGTAATCGGGCTGAGCCCTGCTGGACACTGACAGGCGAGATGCCAGGGAAAACTCCCGGTGGGGAAGGAATGTAGAAAAATAAAAATAAAAATTGAGTAAACTGTCTTTTCCCATTTTCTATAACAGCAACAATAAACGAGAAAAAACGCCTGTGAGATGATAGATGTATAAATGTGTTTATTATTAGTAAAGGAATGAAAGTGTTAACGTTAAAGTGTTGCATTTTTATTGTTCTAAACAGAAGGGCGAAGGAAAGCTGACTTTCTAAGAGCAAAAAAACACTTTTCTTTGGTTGTACGAACCTGACGTGTTCCGAAGGACCGCAGTTTCTACAGCCTGCGCTTTTTGCTGGCGTTCCAGTTCCTTCTCCAACTCTGCGACGGTTTGCTCGAACACACCGAAGATTTCTCTGGCAGCAGCGGCGAGGCGATCATTGACGAACCGTCTGAAGTTCAAGACCGTAGACATTCTAGTTGTTTTGGAGCCGATAATGAAGTCGGAAGAACCTTCTCCTGTCAGGGCGGCCATCTCGAATGGCGACGTCTTCTTTCTTCTTCTCTGAGTTCCATGGCGGATTGTAAACAACTGCTTTGTGCATTGCCGCCACCTAGTGGTATGGCGCTCTGGATCGGGACTCAAGTTTACCTACACACCTACACAATATAAGTTCACATCGGGGACATTTACTAACGTCTTCTTTTGCTAATAATTGTAACCGTTCTCTTTAGAAATGTGTAAACGCGGATGGATGAAATGAATGATTGTTTCGTGACCACATACTGGCACCTGGTGGCTTCAAGATGTACTGAATATTGAAGAAAAGAATGGAGTTTTCCCAATTAAAGTGAACAATTAAGACTTTTTCTAGTGTCAGTTTAACAAAAACATTAATGTTTCATCTTAACTGAAACAATATATGTCACATTGAACAACTCAGAAATAAATGTGGGTGGAAATGCTCATTTTTGCAATATGCTTTGTAATACTCTTCATGTCCATGCAAATACAAATCGAATTAGAGCGAATAACATAGAAATCATTTCCAACTTGACTATTTAAATGTTACACAATGGAGCAATAAGTGATGTAAAGGGCGTTTTCTGAGGAAAAGGACGAACTGGTTGTTACTTTTTCCAGTTCACAGAAAATGCCTGGAGAAAGATTTCATTGGACTTATAAATAAAGTCTCCCGCTCTTTTTATCGTCCATTTTGACTTGTAAAATCACCAGAATTTAGCACATTAGAAACATCAAAGTGGTGTTTATTTCACAACTGACTGGAGTTTTTTTTGGAGTCATTAATTATTTTTTAAATAATTTTTATTAATAATTAATTGAGTGTGATAATGCCTCATTGAACTACATAATAATACAAAAAATGGAGGCTTTTAGAGTGGTAAAATACATTGAGAACACACATTCAGACCTTCATCAAGAGTGATATGTACCTTCAGAGGACACAGTACATTTCCAGGGTCCAGATTTTACGTCACTAGTTTTTTAAACACGAGCTCCTTCTGGTGTAGATCAGTGGTCACCACCACACTTCAGTCAGGGCTTGAAAATCTTCAATTTACAAGCCAGTTTCAAACACCCACAACACCAATGCCACACTATATGTTTCTATTGGGAAGACAAAAGACACTCTTGCGCGCGGCACCGCTCATGTCTCTTCAGATGACTAGAAGAAGTTAAACACTTCCCACGTTCAGAGCACAGAAATGGTTTTGCCCCTGAGTGAGTTCTCATGTGGATTTTTTTTGTGGACGTTCAGTTTGAAACGTCTGCCACATTTGGAGCAGCATAAGGGTTTCTCTCCTGTGCAGATCCTCGTGTGCTTCTTCAGATAGTTTTGCAGACTAAAACTCATATTGCACTGTGAGCAGCTCAATGGCTTCTTTTTTGTGTGAATGCCCATGTGAGTCTTCAAGTTATTCCTCTGGTTGAAACAGTTCCTGCACTGTGAGCAGCAGTATGGTTTCTCCCCGGTCTGGATTTGCATGTGACTTTTCAGAGCGTTTCTCTGATGAAAACTCTGACCACACTTGAAGCAGAAATAGGGTCTCTCCAGTGTGAATTCTCACATGAGCTTATAATCTCCCACATTCGGTGAAAGACTTTCCACATATCAAACACAGCAGTTTGTCTCCTCTGCATCATTGTCTGTGACAAGTCAGTCCGGTCTTTGAGCAACATCACTGCCCACAACCTGAGCAGGTCAGGGACTTGTCATCAGCATCATTTGTCTTCTCAGTGGCTGACAAGTCTGGATTGAGTGTTACTCCAGTGTTCACTATCCTCAGTGTCATTGGAACTGGCGACCTCTGCCATTGAGGGGAACAGCAGGTAGCAGGTTCAGATTCACAGTAGTCTCTGTCCCCTTCTGTCTTTGCGTGCTGAAGTGAGCTACTGGTTGAAGACTCCTCTGCCTTCTGACAAAGATCCAAACACCCATCTCTGCTCTTCACAACGATATCAAATGGAAACTCATCTCTGTCTTGTTCTTCTTTAATGTAAGGCCACTCAGGATCCACTGCACTGTGCAATAACACCTGAACATCTGTAGGGACGAAACATTAAAATGGGGGACAGATATGAGATAAGAAACTATGTCGGTTGTCTGAACACCATGCCCAACCCAACCCAACCCAAATGTCACTCAGTCTGAAGGAAATAAAGCGTAGAGGTGAAGCAAAAGTAAAAGAGTGTTGAGTGGTCGTGTGTCCTGTTAAATAGCCCATATAATGTATTGCTCAACAACTGACCCTCACTGTAAATAGTCAAGACGATGCTACATTAGTGGGTGGACAGACTTCATTTTGGTACGAACCTCTGTTGTTCTGAAGATGCACTGCTTGCATCTGTTTTCGCTGGCAGCTCATCTCCTCCTGCAACTCGGTGGAAGTCTGCTCGAAGATGAAGATGAAGCTGATCGTGAGGACCATGAACAAAGTTTTTCAAAAGGTTATTCCTGGAGTTGGCACTGGACACGGTCATGTTTCTTCTTTCCCAGACGTGTGTAGTGAGACACTTTTCCCAGTGTCTCACTATTATTGTTCTGAAATCGTCACTCAAGTTGAGTTGCGGTGTCAAGGCAAGGGAAGTTACTCTGCAACCGTAGATTGTAAAACACATTACACTCATTTAACAACATACGCAAGTGCACGCAAATCTAGAAGAGCTTCAACCCTGACGCATTTAAAAACCAAGTCCAGATTTGGGGTATTTTTAGGCAAAATACGATATTCACGTCTTTATTTTTTGTACGTTTCTCAGACGTGAGCCAAGAGTGACAACAAACACTGAATAGTTTATCAATAATAAAAATGAATCAACAGATAAATATTTCATTTTTTATTCATAAAAGCAGGTTAATTGTCAGTTTATATACCTGAAACAACGCAATTCAAATAATCTTATTTTCCAGACACTGTAGTGATTGGTCAACAATATAGATTAGAGAATGAATCATCATGACAAAGCAGCATGAATGGCATTATATTAAATCGAGTTCCACACGTGAACTGAAATGTACTCGCCACCATGATTTTTTCCATGTCAAAATATCAGCAGTGAAAGCATTAGAAACCATACATTTCTAAATAACTGTCAATCATTGCTTCGTGTTATATTTATGGTTCACTGCCCACTGATTGAAATTCAGGAACATAATCACAAAACACTTAATTCTCTCACCATATCTGTGTTGCCGAAACTTTGATTTCTAGTCATGCGTTTTCAGCTCTGTTCATTGAGGGATTCTTCTTCAGCCATGTTTCAGATAAACTCTCAAAACTGCATGCACATTGCCCGAAGCTCCGTCTCTTGACAACTGACTTGTAAGCACTACTTCAGCACCCGTAACATTTAAACACTTACCTATAACCTAGCTCAGCTTCAGCTGTGGCAGCAAAAATACTGTTCCTTCTTCCTTAAACCTCTAATGAGCTCACCTTTCATGTTTCACAGAAAACATTCATGATAATCACAAACATCTCTAATGATGTCGTTTTACGTGTTTCTTCAGATCTCCGCTCTCAGCGAAACATTTGTCACATAATGAGCAAGCGTAAGGTTTCTCACCTGTGTGAATTCTCATGTGAGCCTTAAGGTTTTGCTTCCGATTAAAACATTTACCACACTCTGAGCAGGTGAATGGTTTTTCTCCTGTGTGGATTCTCATGTGAGTGGTCAGAGTTCCACTCTGATAAAAAGAATGGCCACACTCTGAACAAGAGAAGGGTTTCTCTCCGGTGTGAATCCTCGTGTGTCTTTTCAGATCTCCTTTCTCAATGAAACACTGACCACACTCCGAGCAGCGAAACGGTTTCTCCCCTGTATGGATTTTCATGTGAGTTTTGAGATGATCTCTCCTGTTGAAACACTTTTCACACTCTGAGCAGTGGAACATCTTCTCTCCCGTGTGAATCCTTGTGTGAATCTCAAGATTTCTTGTCTTGGCAAAACACTTTCCACAAAACAAACATGCCAACGAGTCTCCCACGCAGGTCTTTCTGTGCAGAGTCAGTCCAGACCTGGAAGAACATCTTTTCCCACATCCAGGGCAAATCAGTGACTTGTCATAAGCATTATTGGTTTCCTCACTAACAGAGACTCCTGGATCATCTTCACATTTAGATTGAGCGTTAGTGGCTTCCTTCCAATTGTCACTATTTTCACTGTCTGATTCAGAGGAGAGTACCCTCTGCTGGTCAGCGCTCAAAAGTGGATCTGAGCTCTTTGTGTGCTCTGAGTCTCCACAGTCGTCTCCACTAGTTTTAGTTTTCGCATGTTGACTTGAGCTACTGGACGCTGATTCCTCCTCATTTTGATCAGGAGCTTCATCCTCCTCCAATTCATTCTTAACAACCATATTCAAAGGTAACTCTGAGGCATCATCTTCCTCATCTCCCTCTGAAGGTTCTTGTTCCTCCCGGTCCACCCAGCAGCTCCAGTCCGGCCTCAGGAGAGGAGCGTCATCTTTGCTCAATGGTTGCAGTTGGACACCTGCAGTGACAGAAACATACAAAAGAATGAGAGCATGTAGTTCAGCTTGTGCATTTGGCGACATGGAGCCAAAATCATTGTACAAGTATCTACTACATCCAAAACACTTTGGAAGAAATTAAATGCTGCTGAACACGGCTGGGTATTGAGAAGAAGACTGCAGGAAGCAGGACTCTTTCCACACTGAAACATTCAATGACAAAAAAATGTTTGCAAATTGTTTAATGCCCCTTCAAGGTCAACAGCAAACATGGCTCCCAAAACGTTTTTCTCTCAGCATAGGGAGTCCCCCTACCTCTACACATCCTCATAAGCTACATAAGCTTCCGTCCCACGTTTAGCTCCAGTCTCACATGCGACAGCTACCATAGAGACTCCCACCCTGTGCTGAGGGATGTATGCCTATGATCGGACCAGCCCACTGTCAGTTTGAAAATGAACATTGGGCTGCTTTGTGTGAGGCATCTGTCTGCATGTGTAAAGCGACAGTTGTCTCGCGTAATTTATTCTTCTTTTCTCTAAAAGAAAAACACATATTCCTTAAATTTCATTCAGTACTATCCACCTACACAGTGTGAAATGCACTCCTCAGTGCACCTCCAGTTGTGGCTCTCTCAACCGCGGTGGATTCAAGAGGACATGAGGCAAATTCATGCCAAAGAAGTGAATAACCACTAGGCTAATATGGAACATGTACGTTATGTGAAACCCTGCAGCCACATTCCACAAACCCAAAGTGCCAACCGAGGTCATATTTGAGCATCTGCCGGTTGTTGATATATTCTCAGACATGAGTGCAATGAGTAAAAGACGCTTAAGTTCGCAGCAGTTTAAGATGCATTTGCACAAACTAAATGTAGCTCGTTCAAACTAACTCTAGCAAAGTAGCTTGGTCAACACTGCACACGTCCGTATAGGAATAAACTCTTGGTTGACAACACTGGAACACGAAGATATAGTTGCTATTACAAAGACGAGTCATTTCATTGGAAAAAGAAAGTTATTTTTTTCTTTTGCAGCCGACAATCAGTATTTTGCGTACAGGTCTTTCTGCTAAAATTACAATACTGACATACGCATTATTTCAACGTCGATGAATTTCGTCATATTGACCTCGATAATACTTTGTCTGGTGAACAAAAGGCAACACAAGCACAAGTGTGATACAGACATGAATGACTTAAGTGTGTTTGCGTTCGCCTGGACGACCCTCTCTCCTCACCTGACTGGGCCGCAGCTTTTAAGTTTAAATTCAGAACCCCGCAGTGATCCTCTGCGTCCTGTTGCCTATCCATCCCAGTCCAGTTGTCGTTTCAGGAATCACAAATATATATGTTTTTTTTTTTTTTTTTGCAACGAAGAATCTCACAGTTAACTCCGTGGCGCTTCTTTGTCTGTTTACTTCCGCTGGTGTCACAAATTCAGCTTCCGGCCACTGCCGTTAAAGCGAACTGCGTTCCACTTAAGTAAATATATTGTGATTGATAAACAAAAAGTTTTTACCGCACTAAATGTCACTGGCGATCTTTCTGATGACGTTATAATTTGGAAAAAGCAAATACTTTAATGGCATATTTCAATGTTCCCTTGAATTCGAATTCGGTATTGTAAAATGTCATGTAACTTGAACAGTTCTTTATTTTAATACAATGGTTTATGTGTTTCTTGTTCCTTGTTGAATTAATCGCATACTGATTAAAAGTATGCGATTAATTCAACAAGGATATATATATATAATTGTATATTATATATAATGTATATGTACATTATATATATATATATATATATATATATATATATATATATATATATATATATATATATATATATATATATATATATATACATTAAAGTGCTGATGTAATTTTTTTGATGTAACTTTTCTATCGCTCAAGAAAGTGCTGAATTACATCTCTGCTGCCGGTTTATGTGTTTCTTGTTCCTTGTTGAATTAATCGCATACTGATTAAAAGTATGCGATTAATTCAACAAGGATATATATATATATAATTGTATATTATATATAATGTATATGTACATTATATATATATATATATATATATATATATATATATATATATATATATATATATATATATATATACATTAAAGTGCTGATGTAATTTTTTTGATGTAACTTTTCTATCGCTCAAGAAAGTGCTGAATTACATCTCTGCTGTTCTGCTGGCTTTCCAAATTAAAGTGGGTCCCAATGAGTTTATTTGAATAAATTACTCCACAAATCACAGTATATCTTGTTTTTATGTTCTTGCATGAGAGTAGTAGCATGTTTTGAAACATACTTTTGTGTGTATTTTTGTGCATTTTGTCTTTCAATTCTGTGAAACAATTAATGATGATATGTGATGAGTCAGCATTGTTCGTGTCAGCACTTGATCAGATGACAAACAAAGCTGCAGCATCATTTGGTAAATAAGCTTCTAAGAAAGAACATATTCTTCTGTTTCTTTGAACTGTGATGGTTTTCCTTGACAGAATCAGTCTTTTATGGCTTTCATGTCTGTTACAATATATAGTGACGTTCGTCGGCATCTGGTAGCCACTGTTTGCTCTTTGCACCAGAAGGAGCCGGAACATCATCAACACAGACTTGATGACTCCACTCCAGCCCTTCTTGTTGTTCCTGCTGCTGCTGCTGCCTCTGGCCTCAACACTGGAGCCTCGCAGATTCCTGCCTTATGACAGTGAGTCACACACTTGACACACCACTCTGGATGTTTGTCCAATGTTTCCGACACTTTCTTTTTGTCTGCCAAGGTGACAATACTCACACGTTTCATGAGGAGGGAGTGTTCGACTACTCCACCATGCTGCTGAGGGAGGACCTGGACCTGCTGGTGGTGGGTGCCAGCGGGATGCTGTACGCCCTCCACCTCAATGACATCTCCAAGAAAAACGACTCAGTGAGGATGTTTTTGCAGCAATAATCTGAAACGTGTCACTGATTTTATTGTTTTTATGCCTCTGTGATTCTCTCTTCCTGTTTGCTGCTCAACACTTTCACCTGATGAAACTGTTCCAGGTGAAATGGGACGTGACACCGCAGCAGGTCTTGAAGTGTGAAGCTAAAACCATCCGTGCAGCTGTAAGTTGTGATGTGTGTTTTCTTATTTGTGGGCAGAACTGAACGTTTGAGGTTTTTGCTTTGGTTTCATGACTCAACAGACTTACTGCAGGAACCAGATCAAAACCCTCCTGAAAACTCAGGACGACCGGATGTTTGTGTGTGGAACCAATGCATTTAATCCACGGTGTGATCACATGGTGAGACCTGTGTCTGTGTCCAATGATGCTTAGGAATGACAGCATTACTCTTGATGCCTTTGATGCCTTGATGCCTCTGAAGAGAACCTGCTTTGAAATCCATAGCTGTAGAACCTGTGACATTGTGATGATTGTGTTGCTACATCATGATACTTAACTTCTCCATCGATGCCTTTGCAGTCATACGTGGATGGGAAGTTGACTCTTGAGGGGAAAGAAGAAAGTGGAACATACATGTGTCCATCTGATCCTTCTGAGAGCTCTGCCTCACTCATGATCGGTGAGGAGGATTTAAAATATTCATGTTGATGATCAGTGTTTTGTCTGAAGTTGTATTTCCTTTCAAGGAGACGATGTGTACTCAGCCACTGAATCTGTCTTTTCACGAAGTCCTCCAAACTTTGTGCGGACATTAGGATACAAAAACACTTTCTCTGGTAAACAAAGCTTCAGAGTCAGGTGTAGTAAACATCAGCTCTCAAATCCTCATCACATTCACTGTGTCCAGATCCCAAATTTGTGGCCATGGAGATGATTCCTGAGAGTGAAAACAGTGACACTGGAGATGATGACAAGATCTACCTGTTCTTCAGTGAGAAAGGTGTGGACTATCAAACCTACAAACCCACGCTTCTTAGCTGCGTGGCTCGAGTCTGCAAGGTGGGAACAGATGCTTTTATGGTGTCGATGACATGATGTCCATGATAACTAGAGACGCTGATGCAGTATTCTTCTTGTGTTTTTAATGTTTGCATGTATGTAAAGTTTGTTTTGCTCATGCTCATGTTGCAGGGAGACCTTGGAGGTCAGGGTTCTCTCCATCAAAGATGGACGTCCTTAATTCGGGCCAGACTACAATGTCCAGTTCCAGGGTCCAAATGGCCTTATATAATCCAGGACAGCTACCGCTGGTGTGACCCCCAACAAGACTGGAAGTCATGTCTGTTCTTTGCTGTCTTCACATCACAGACGTGCGTATATTTCACCTGAGGAAGAATCTGTTCCTCCTCAACTGTCACTCAACACTCTTTCTTCAGCAGGTCATCACCAGGCTCAGCAGTGTGTGTCTACAGTGTGACTGACATCAGCAGAGAGTTTTCTGAGGGAACAGTTTTGATCAGAATTTGGGATAGATGGGAACCATACAATGACTCATTGCAAGTGCCTCGACCAGGCTCGGTGAGTGTGCTGTGATGAAAATGATCAAGTCTATATAATGCTGTGAAAAGTGTATGTAAAAGTTCCAGCTTCTCCTTTGATTCTGCAACCTTGTTCTGTTCATTTCTCTTCAGTGCATCGATAATGCAGCACGGAAGGCTGGCATCAATCAGAGTTTGCTCCTCCCACCCGAGACCCTTGAGCTAATAAAGAAGAATCTCATCATGAAGGACAACATCCAGCCAGTAGGAGGGAAAGCGTCACTGGTGACAGAGAGAGGGGAATTCACACGCATCATCGTCGACCAAGTTCAGACGACAGATGGCGACAGCCATCATGTGATGTTCATCGGCACAAGTGTGTATATGTGTTTGTCTCTTCATAACAAAAAAATCTAAACTTTCATCCAACATCTCTCAGGAAGTGGTAATGTGTCTTGGTCCAATCTAAAAGACCACAGTGGTTGAAACCTTTGTTTCCTCACATGACAGAGAAAGGAACCATCCTTAAAGCAGTCAACTACGATGGAGAGATGTTCATCATCCAAGAAGTTCAAGTCTTTAAGACCCCGGAGCCAATCAAGATTCTCAAGTTCTCCAGCGTCAGGGTAATGACTCCACTGAGTGTTGAGCTTCTCTTTCATTTACAACCCTGAAATGTGAGTTTCTCTCT